>NC_060239.1:23198145-23504794 GCF_021155785.1 Neodiprion fabricii
CATAGTGCGCCAAAGAATTGATTCCAGCACTTTCCAAAATCGCGAGAATTTTCGCCAAAAATGGAAAGGGGTTAGCCTTACTTTTTTTTTGGGCAAAAAACTTTTGGTCTCGGATTCGATTTGAATGACCCTCATCTGACCAATCGAACCCTCAGAAACTCAGAAATCGCAGCGAAAAGAGCGAAGGACCAACAGGAGAGAAATGGCGAGCGAAAAAGCACCTGCTGAAAAATGTCGAAATTTCAGGTTCTGGTTTTTTGGCTGTAACTTTCAATGCGTTAATCGCAGCGTATTGAAACTGCGCCCAATCGATTTCTCTCGCAAAATCACGTCCACATAGTGCGCCAAAGAATTGATTCCAGCACTTTTCAAAATCGCGAGAATTTTCGCCAAAAATGGAAAGGGGTTAGCCTTACTTTTTTTTTGTGCGGAAAACTTCTGGTCTCGGATTCGATTTAAATGACCCTTGTCTGACCAAGTGGACCCTCAGGAACTCAGAAATCGCAGTGAAAAGAGCGTAGGACCAACAGGAGAGAAATGGCGAGCGAAAAAGCACCTGCTGATAAATGTCGAAATTTCAGGTTCTGGTTTTTTGGCTGTAACTTTTAATGCGTTGATCGCAGCGTATTGAAACTGCGCCCAATCGATTTCTCTCGCAAAATCACGTCCACATAGTGCGCCAAAAAATTGATTCCAGCACTTTCCAAAATCACGAGAATTTTCGCCAAAAATGGAAAGGGGTTAGCCTTACTTTTTTTTTGTGCGGCAAACTTTTGGTCTCGGATTCGATTTAAATGACCCTTGTCTGACCAATCGGACCCTCAGGAACTCAGAAATCGCAGCGAAAAGAGCGTAGGACCAACAGGAGAGAAATGGCGAGCGAAAAAGCACCTACCGAAAAATGTCGAAATTTCAGGTTCTGGTTTTTTGGCTGTAACTTTTAATGCGTTGATCGCAGCGTATTGAAACTGCGCCCAATCGATTTCTCTCGCAAAATCACGTCCACATAGTGCGCCAAAGAATTGATTCCAGCACTTTCCAAAATCGCGAGAATTTTCGCCAAAAATGGAAAGGGGTTAGCCTTACTTTTTTTTTGGGCGAAAAACTTTTGGTCTCGGATTCGATTTAAATGACCCTTGTCTGACCAATTGGACCCTCAGGAACTCAGAAATCGCAGCGAAAAGAGCGTAGGACCAACAGGAGAGAAATGGCGAGCGAAAAAGCACCTGCTGAAAAATGTCGAAAATTCAGGTTCTGGTTTCTTGGCTGTAACTTTCGATGCGTTGATGGCAGCGTATTGAAACTGCGCCCAATCGATTTCTCTCGCAAAATCACGTCGACATAGTGCGCCAAAGAATTGATTCCAGCACTTTTAAAAATCGCGAGAATTTTCGCCAAAAATGGAAAGGGGTTAGCCTTACTTTTTATTTTGTGCGGAAAACTTTTGGTCTCGGATTCGATTTAAATGACCCTTGTCTGACCAAGTGGACCCTCAGGAACTCAGAAATCGCAGTGAAAAGAGCGTAGGACCAACAGGAGAGAAATGGCGAGCGAAAAAGCACCTGCTGATAAATGTCGAAATTTCAGGTTCTGGTTTTTTGGCTGTAACTTTCAATGCGTTGATCGCAGCGTATTGAAACTGCGCCCAATCGATTTCTCTCGCAAAATCACGTCCACATAGTGCGCCAAAGAATTGATTCCAGCACTTTTCAAAATCGCGAGAATTTTCGCCAAAAATGGAAAGGGGTTAGCCTTACTTTTTTTTTGTGCGGAAAACTTCTGGTCTCGGATTCGATTTAAATGACCCTTGTCTGACCAAGTGGACCCTCAGGAACTCAGAAATCGCAGTGAAAAGAGCGTAGGACCAACAGGAGAGAAATGGCGAGCGAAAAAGCACCTGCTGATAAATGTCGAAATTTCAGGTTCTGGTTTTTTGGCTGTAACTTTTAATGCGTTGATCGCAGCGTATTGAAACTGCGCCCAATCGATTTCTCTCGCAAAATCACGTCCACATAGTGCGCCAAAGAATTGATTCCAGCACTTTCCAAAATCACGAGAATTTTCGCCAAAAATGGAAAGGGGTTAGCCTTACTTTTTTTTTGTGCGGCAAACTTTTGGTCTCGGATTCGATTTAAATGACCCTTGTCTGACCAATCGGACCCTCAGGAACTCAGAAATCGCAGCGAAAAGAGCGTAGGACCAACAGGAGAGAAATGGCGAGCGAAAAAGCACCTACCGAAAAATGTCGAAATTTCAGGTTCTGGTTTTTTGGCTGTAACTTTTAATGCGTTGATCGCAGCGTATTGAAACTGCGCCCAATCGATTTCTCTCGCAAAATCACGTCCACATAGTGCGCCAAAGAATTGATTCCAGCACTTTCCAAAATCGCGAGAATTTTCGCCAAAAATGGAAAGGGGTTAGCCTTACTTTTTTTTTGGCCGAAAAACTTTTGGTCTCGGATTCGATTTAAATGACCCTTGTCTGACCAATTGGACCCTCAGGAACTCAGAAATCGCAGCGAAAAGAGCGTAGGACCAACAGGAGAGAAATGGCGAGCGAAAAAGCACCTGCTGAAAAATGTCGAAAATTCAGGTTCTGGTTTCTTGGCTGTAACTTTCGATGCGTTGATGGCAGCGTATTGAAACTGCGCCCAATCGATTTCTCTCGCAAAATCACGTCGACATAGTGCGCCAAAGAATTGATTCCAGCACTTTTAAAAATCGCGAGAATTTTCGCCAAAAATGGAAAGGGGTTAGCCTTACTTTTTTTTTGTGCGGAAAACTTTTGGTCTCGGATTCGATTTAAATGACCCTTGTCTGACCAAGTGGACCCTCAGGAACTCAGAAATCGCAGTGAAAAGAGCGTAGGACCAACAGGAGAGAAATGGCGAGCGAAAAAGCACCTGCTGATAAATGTCGAAATTTCAGGTTCTGGTTTTTTGGCTGTAACTTTCAATGCGTTGATCGCAGCGTATTGAAACTGCGCCCAATCGATTTCTCTCGCAAAATCACGTCCACATAGTGCGCCAAAGAATTGATTCCAGCACTTTCCAAAATCGCGAGAATTTTCGCCAAAAATGGAAAGGGGTTAGCCTTACTTTTTTTTTGTGCGGCAAACTTTTGGTCTCGGATTCGATTTAAATGACCCTTGTCTGACCAATTGGACCCTCAGGAACTCAGAAGTCGCAGCGAAAAGAGCGTAGGACCAACAGGAGAGAAATGGCGAGCGAAAAAGCACCTACCGAAAAATGTCGAAATTTCAGGTTCTGGTTTTTTGGCTGTAACTTTTAATGCGTTGATCGCAGCGTATTGAAACTGCGCCCAATCGATTTCTCTCGCAAAATCACGTCCACATAGTGCGCCAAAGAATTGACTCCAGCACTTTCCAAAATCGCGAGAATTTTCGCCAAAAATGGAAAGGGGTTAGCCTTACTTTTTTTTCGGGCAAAAAACTTTTGGTCTCGAATTCGATTCAAATGCCCCTTGTCTGACCAATTGGACCCTCAGGAACTCAGAAATCGCAGCGAAAAGAGCGTAGGACCAACAGGAGAGAAATGGCGAGCGAAAAAGCACCTGCTGAGAAATGTCGAAATTTCAGGTTCTGGTTTTTTGGCCGTAACTTTTAATGCGTTGATCGCAGCGTATTGAAACTGCGCCCAATCGATTTCTCTCGCAAAATCACGTCCACATAGTGCGCCAAAGAATTGATTCCAGCACTTTTCAAAATCGCGAGAATTTTCGCCGAAAATGGAAAGGGGTTAGCCTTACTTTTTTTTGGGGCAAAAAACTTTTGGTCTCAAATTCGATTCAAATGACCCTTGTCTGACCAATTGGACCCTCAGGAACTCAGAAATCGCAGCGAAAAGAGCGTAGGACCAACAGGAGAGAAATGGCGAGCGAAAAAGCACCTGCTGAAAAATGTCGAAATTTCAGGTTCTGGTTTTTTGGCTGTAACTTTTAATGCGTTGATCGCAGCGTATTGAAACTGCGCCCAATCGATTTCTCTCGCAAAATCACGTCCACATAGTGCGCCAAAGAATTGATTCCAGCACTTTTCAGAATCGCGAGAATTTTCGCCAAAAATGGAAAGGGGTTAGCCTTACTTTTTTTTTGGGCAAAAAACTTTTGGTCTCGGATTCGATTTGAATGACCCTTCTCTGACCAATTGAACCCTCAGGAACTTAGAAATCGCAGCGAAAAGAGCGTAGGACCAACAGGAGAGAAATGGCGAGCGAAAAAGCACCTGCTGAAAAATGTCGAAAATTCAGGTTCTGGTTTCTTGGCTGTACCTTTCGATGCGTCGATGGCAGCGTATTGAAACTGCGCTTAATCGATTTCTCTCGCAAAATCACGTCGACATAGTGCGCCAAAGAATTGATTCCAGCACTTTTCAAAATCGCGAGAATTTTCGCCAAAAATGGAAAGGGGTTAGCCCTACTTTTTTTTGGGGCAAAAAACTTATGGTCTCAGATTCGATTCAAATGACCCCCCTCTGACCAATTGGACCCTCAGGAACTCAGAAATCGCAGCGTGAAGAGCGTAGGACCAACAGGAGAGAAATGGCGAGCGAAAAAGCACCTGCTGAGAAATGACGAAATTTCAGGTTCTGGTTTTTTGGCCGTAACTTTTAATGCGTTGATCGCAGCGTATTGAAACTGCGCCCAATCGATTTCTCTCGCAAAATCACGTCCACATAGTGCGCCAAAGAATTGATTCCAGCACTTTTCAAAATCGTGAGAATTTTCGCCAAAAATGGAAAGGGGTTAGCCTTACTTTTTTTTGGGGCAAAAAACTTATGGTCTCGGATTCGATTCAAATGACCCTTGTCTGACCAATTGGACCCTCAGGAACTCAGAAATCGCAGCGAGAAGAGCGTAGGACCAACAGGAGAGAAATGGCGAGCGAAAAAGCACCTGCTGAGAAATGTCGAAATTTCAGGTTCTGGTTTTTTGGCCGTAACTTTTAATGCGTTGATCGCAGCGTATTGGAACTGCGCCCAATCGATTTCTCTCGCAAAATCACGTCCACATAGTGCGCCAAAGAATTGATTCCAGCACTTTTCAAAATCGCGAGAATTTTCGCCAAAAATGGAAAGGGGTTAGCCTTACTTTTTTTTGGGGCAAAAAACTTTTGGTCTCAAATTCGATTCAAATGACCCTTGTCTGACCAATTGGACCCTCAGGAACTCAGAAATCGCAGCGAAAAGAGCGTAGGACCAACAGGAGAGAAATGGCGAGCGAAAAAGCACCTGCTGAAAAATGTCGAAAATTCAGGTTCTGGTTTCTTGGCTGTAACTTTCGATGCGTTGATGGCAGCGTATTGAAACTGCGCCCAATCGATTTCTCTCGCAAAATCACGTCGACATAGTGCGCCTAAGAATTGATTCCAGCACTTTTAAAAATCGCGAGAATTTTCGCCAAAAATGGAAAGGGGTTAGCCTTACTTTTTTTTTGTGCGGAAAACTTTTGGTCTCGGATACGATTTAAATGACCCTTGTCTGACCAATTGGACCCTCAGGAACTCAGAAATCGCAGCGAAAAGAGCGTAGGACCAACAGGAGAGAAATGGCGAGCGAAAAAGCACCTGCTGCAAAATGTCGAAATTTCAGGTTCTGGTTTTTTGGCTGTAACTTTCAATGCGCTGATCGCAGCGTATCGAAACTGCGCTCAATCGATTTCTCTCGCAAAATCACGTCGACATAGTGCGCCAAAGAATTGATCCCAGCACTTTTCAAAATCGCGAGAATTTTTGCCAAAAATGGAAAGGGGTTAGCCTTACTTTTTTTTCGAGCAAAAAACTTTTGGTCTCGAATTCGATTCAAATGACCCTTGTCTGACCAATTGGACCCTCAGGAACTCAGAAATCGCAGCGAAAAGAGCGTAGGACCAACAGGAGAGAAATGGCGAGCGAAAAAGCACCTGCTGAAAAATGTCGAAAATTCAGGTTCTGGTTTCTTGGCTGTAACTTTCGATGCGTTGATGGCAGCGTATTGAAACTGCGCTCAATCGATTTCTCTCGCAAAATCACGTCGACATAGTGCGCCAAAGAATTGATTCCAGCACTGTTCGAAATCGCGAGAATTTTCGCCAAAAATGGAAAGGGGTTAGCCTTACTTTTTTTTTGGGCAAAAAACTTTTGGTTTCGGATTCGATTTGAATGACCCTTCTCTGACCAATTAAACCCTCAGGAACTTAGAAATCGCAGCGAAAAGAGCGTAGGACCAACAGGAGAGAAATGGCGAGCGAAAAAGCACCTGCTGAAAAATGTCGAAAATTCAGGTTCTGGTTTCTTGGCTGTAACTTTCGATGCGTTGATGGCAGCGTATTGAAACTGCGCTTAATCGATTTCTCTCGCGAAATCACGTCGACATAGTGCGCCAAAGAATTGATTCCAGCACTTTTCAAAATCGCGAAAATTTTCGCCAAAAATGGAAAGGGGTTAGCCTTACTTTATTTTTGGGCAAAAAACTTTTGGTCTCGGATTCGATTTGAATGACCCTTCTCTGACCGATTGAACCCTCAGGAACTTAGAAATCGCAGCGAAAAGAGCGTAGGATCAACAGGAGAGAAATGGCGAGCGAAAAAGCACCTGCTGAAAAATGTCGAAAATTCAGGTTCTGGTTTCTTGGCTGTAACTTTCGATGCGTTGATGGCAGCGTATTGAAACTGCGCCCAATCGATTTCTCTCGCAAAATCACCTCCACATAGTGCGCCAAAGAATTGATTCCAGCACTTTTCAAAATCGCGAGAATTTTCGCCGAAAATGGAAAGGGGTTAGCCTTACTTTTTTTTGGGGCAAAAAACTTATGGTCTCGGATTCGATTCAAATGACCCCCCTCTGACCAATTGGACCCTCAGGAAATCAGAAATCGCAGCGAAAAGAGCGTAGGACCAACAGGAGAGAAATGGCGAGCGAAAAAGCACCTGCTGAAAAATGTCGAAATTTCAGGTTCTGGTTTTTTGGCTGTAACTTTTAATGCGTTGATCGCAGCGTATTGAAACTGCGCCCAATCGATTTCTCTCGCAAAATCACGTCGACATAGTGCGCCAAAGAATTGATTTCAGCACTTTTCAAAATCGCGAGAATTTTCGCCAAAAATGGAAAGGGGTTAGCCTTACTTTTTTTTGGGCAAAAAACTTTTGGTCTCGGATTCGATTTGAATGACCCTTCTCTGACCAATTAAACCCTCAGGAACTTAGAAATCGCAGCGAAAAGAGCGTAGGACCAACAGGAGAGAAATGGCGAGCGAAAAAGCACCTGCTGAAAAATGTCGAAAATTCAGGTTCTGGTTTCTTGGCTGTAACTTTCGATGCGTTGATGGCAGCGTATTGAAACTGCGCTTAATCGATTTCTCTCGCGAAATCACGTCGACATAGTGCGCCAAAGAATTGATTCCAGCACTTTTCAAAATCGCGAAAATTTTCGCCAAAAATGGTAAGGGGTTAGCCTTACTTTTTTTTTGGGCAAAAAACTTTTGGTCTCGGATTCGATTCGAATGACCCTTCTCTGACCAATTGAACCCTCAGGAACTTAGAAATCGCAGCGGAAAGAGCGTAGGATCAACAGGAGAGAAATGGCGAGCGAAAAAGCACCTGCTGAAAAATGTCGAAAATTCAGGTTCTGGTTTCTTGGCTGTAACTTTCGATGCGTTGATGGCAGCGTATTGAAACTGCGCACAATCGATTTCTCTCGCAAAATCACGTCCACATAGTGCGCCAAAGAATTGATTCCAGCACTTTTCAAAATCGCGAGAATTTTCGCCAAAAATGGAAAGGGGTTAGCCTTACTTTTTTTTGGGGCAAAAAACTTATGGTCTTGGATTCGATTCAAATGACCCCCCTCTGACCAATTGGACCCTCAGGAACTCAGAAATCGCAGCGAGAAGAGCGTAGGACCAACAGGAGAGAAATGGCGAGCGAAAAAGCACCTGCTGAGAAACGTCGAAATTTCAGGTTCTGGTTTTTTGGCTGTAACTTTTGATGCGTTGATCGCAGCGTATTAAAACTGCGCCCAATCGATTTCTCTCGCAAAATCACGTCCACATAGTGCGCCAAAGAATTGATTCCAGCACTTTTCAAAATCGCGAGAATTTCCGCCGAAAATGGAAAGGGGTTAGCCTTACTTTTTTTTTGGGCAAAAAACTTTTGGTCTCGGATTCGATTTAAATGACCCTTGTCTGACCAATTGGACCCTCGGGAACTCAGAAATCGCAGCGAAAAGAGCGTAGGACCAACAGGAGAGAAATGGCGAGCGAAAAAGCACCTACCGAAAAATGTCGAAATTTCAGGTTCTGGTTTTTTGGCTGTAACTTTTAATGCGTTGATCGCAGCGTATTGAAACTGCGCCCAATCGATTTCTCTCGCAAAATCACGTCCACATAGTGCGCCAAAGAATTGATTCCAGCACTTTCCAAAATCGCGAGAATTTTCGCCAAAAATGGAAAGGGGTTAGCCTTACTTTTTTTTTGGGCGAAAAACTTTTGGTCTCGGATTCGATTTAAATGACCCTTGTCTGACCAATTGGACCCTCAGGAACTCAGAAATCGCAGCGAAAAGAGCGTAGGACCAACAGGAGAGAAATGGCGAGCGAAAAAGCACCTGCTGAAAAATGTCGAAAATTCAGGTTCTGGTTTCTTGGCTGTAACTTTCGATGCGTTGATGGCAGCGTATTGAAACTGCGCCCAATCGATTTCTCTCGCAAAATCACGTCGACATAGTGCGCCAAAGAATTGATTCCAGCACTTTTAAAAATCGCGAGAATTTTCGCCAAAAATGGAAAGGGGTTAGCCTTACTTTTTTTTTGTGCGGAAAACTTTTGGTCTCGGATTCGATTTAAATGACCCTTGTCTGACCAAGTGGACCCTCAGGAACTCAGAAATCGCAGTGAAAAGAGCGTAGGACCAACAGGAGAGAAATGGCGAGCGAAAAAGCACCTGCTGATAAATGTCGAAATTTCAGGTTCTGGTTTTTTGGCTGTAACTTTCAATGCGTTGATCGCAGCGTATTGAAACTGCGCCCAATCGATTTCTCTCGCAAAATCACGTCCACATAGTGCGCCAAAGAATTGATTCCAGCACTTTCCAAAATCGCGAGAATTTTCGCCAAAAATGGAAAGGGGTTAGCCTTACTTTTTTTTTGTGCGGCAAACTTTTGGTCTCGGATTCGATTTAAATGACCCTTGTCTGACCAATTGGACCCTCAGGAACTCAGAAGTCGCAGCGAAAAGAGCGTAGGACCAACAGGAGAGAAATGGCGAGCGAAAAAGCACCTACCGAAAAATGTCGAAATTTCAGGTTCTGGTTTTTTGGCTGTAACTTTTAATGCGTTGATCGCAGCGTATTGAAACTGCGCCCAATCGATTTCTCTCGCAAAATCACGTCCACATAGTGCGCCAAAGAATTGACTCCAGCACTTTCCAAAATCGCGAGAATTTTCGCCAAAAATGGAAAGGGGTTAGCCTTACTTTTTTTTCGGGCAAAAAACTTTTGGTCTCGAATTCGATTCAAATGCCCCTTGTCTGACCAATTGGACCCTCAGGAACTCAGAAATCGCAGCGAAAAGAGCGTAGGACCAACAGGAGAGAAATGGCGAGCGAAAAAGCACCTGCTGAGAAATGTCGAAATTTCAGGTTCTGGTTTTTTGGCCGTAACTTTTAATGCGTTGATCGCAGCGTATTGAAACTGCGCCCAATCGATTTCTCTCGCAAAATCACGTCCACATAGTGCGCCAAAGAATTGATTCCAGCACTTTTCAAAATCGCGAGAATTTTCGCCGAAAATGGAAAGGGGTTAGCCTTACTTTTTTTTGGGGCAAAAAACTTTTGGTCTCAAATTCGATTCAAATGACCCTTGTCTGACCAATTGGACCCTCAGGAACTCAGAAATCGCAGCGAAAAGAGCGTAGGACCAACAGGAGAGAAATGGCGAGCGAAAAAGCACCTGCTGAAAAATGTCGAAATTTCAGGTTCTGGTTTTTTGGCTGTAACTTTTAATGCGTTGATCGCAGCGTATTGAAACTGCGCCCAATCGATTTCTCTCGCAAAATCACGTCCACATAGTGCGCCAAAGAATTGATTCCAGCACTTTTCAGAATCGCGAGAATTTTCGCCAAAAATGGAAAGGGGTTAGCCTTACTTTTTTTTTGGGCAAAAAACTTTTGGTCTCGGATTCGATTTGAATGACCCTTCTCTGACCAATTGAACCCTCAGGAACTTAGAAATCGCAGCGAAAAGAGCGTAGGACCAACAGGAGAGAAATGGCGAGCGAAAAAGCACCTGCTGAAAAATGTCGAAAATTCAGGTTCTGGTTTCTTGGCTGTACCTTTCGATGCGTCGATGGCAGCGTATTGAAACTGCGCTTAATCGATTTCTCTCGCAAAATCACGTCGACATAGTGCGCCAAAGAATTGATTCCAGCACTTTTCAAAATCGCGAGAATTTTCGCCAAAAATGGAAAGGGGTTAGCCCTACTTTTTTTTGGGGCAAAAAACTTATGGTCTCAGATTCGATTCAAATGACCCCCCTCTGACCAATTGGACCCTCAGGAACTCAGAAATCGCAGCGTGAAGAGCGTAGGACCAACAGGAGAGAAATGGCGAGCGAAAAAGCACCTGCTGAGAAATGACGAAATTTCAGGTTCTGGTTTTTTGGCCGTAACTTTTAATGCGTTGATCGCAGCATATTGAAACTGCGCCCAATCGATTTCTCTCGCAAAATCACGTCCACATAGTGCGCCAAAGAATTGATTCCAGCACTTTTCAAAATCGCGAGAATTTTCGCCAAAAATGGAAAGGGGTTAGCCTTACTTTTTTTTGGGGCAAAAAACTTATGGTCTCGGATTCGATTCAAATGACCCTTGTCTGACCAATTGGACCCTCAGGAACTCAGAAATCGCAGCGAGAAGAGCGTAGGACCAACAGGAGAGAAATGGCGAGCGAAAAAGCACCTGCTGAGAAATGTCGAAATTTCAGGTTCTGGTTTTTTGGCCGTAACTTTTAATGCGTTGATCGCAGCGTATTGGAACTGCGCCCAATCGATTTCTCTCGCAAAATCACGTCCACATAGTGCGCCAAAGAATTGATTCCAGCACTTTTCAAAATCGCGAGAATTTTCGCCAAAAATGGAAAGGGGTTAGCCTTACTTTTTTTTGGGGCAAAAAACTTTTGGTCTCAAATTCGATTCAAATGACCCTTGTCTGACCAATTGGACCCTCAGGAACTCAGAAATCGCAGCGAAAAGAGCGTAGGACCAACAGGAGAGAAATGGCGAGCGAAAAAGCACCTGCTGAAAAATGTCGAAAATTCAGGTTCTGGTTTCTTGGCTGTAACTTTCGATGCGTTGATGGCAGCGTATTGAAACTGCGCCCAATCGATTTCTCTCGCAAAATCACGTCGACATAGTGCGCCTAAGAATTGATTCCAGCACTTTTAAAAATCGCGAGAATTTTCGCCAAAAATGGAAAGGGGTTAGCCTTACTTTTTTTTTGTGCGGAAAACTTTTGGTCTCGGATACGATTTAAATGACCCTTGTCTGACCAATTGGACCCTCAGGAACTCAGAAATCGCAGCGAAAAGAGCGTAGGACCAACAGGAGAGAAATGGCGAGCGAAAAAGCACCTGCTGCAAAATGTCGAAATTTCAGGTTCTGGTTTTTTGGCTGTAACTTTCAATGCGCTGATCGCAGCGTATCGAAACTGCGCTCAATCGATTTCTCTCGCAAAATCACGTCGACATAGTGCGCCAAAGAATTGATCCCAGCACTTTTCAAAATCGCGAGAATTTTTGCCAAAAATGGAAAGGGGTTAGCCTTACTTTTTTTTCGAGCAAAAAACTTTTGGTCTCGAATTCGATTCAAATGACCCTTGTCTGACCAATTGGACCCTCAGGAACTCAGAAATCGCAGCGAAAAGAGCGTAGGACCAACAGGAGAGAAATGGCGAGCGAAAAAGCACCTGCTGAAAAATGTCGAAAATTCAGGTTCTGGTTTCTTGGCTGTAACTTTCGATGCGTTGATGGCAGCGTATTGAAACTGCGCTCAATCGATTTCTCTCGCAAAATCACGTCGACATAGTGCGCCAAAGAATTGATTCCAGCACTGTTCGAAATCGCGAGAATTTTCGCCAAAAATGGAAAGGGGTTAGCCTTACTTTTTTTTTGGGCAAAAAACTTTTGGTTTCGGATTCGATTTGAATGACCCTTCTCTGACCAATTAAACCCTCAGGAACTTAGAAATCGCAGCGAAAAGAGCGTAGGACCAACAGGAGAGAAATGGCGAGCGAAAAAGCACCTGCTGAAAAATGTCGAAAATTCAGGTTCTGGTTTCTTGGCTGTAACTTTCGATGCGTTGATGGCAGCGTATTGAAACTGCGCTTGATCGATTTCTCTCGCGAAATCACGTCGACATAGTGCGCCAAAGAATTGATTCCAGCACTTTTCAAAATCGCGAAAATTTTCGCCAAAAATGGAAAGGGGTTAGCCTTACTTTATTTTTGGGCAAAAAACTTTTGGTCTCGGATTCGATTTGAATGACCCTTCTCTGACCGATTGAACCCTCAGGAACTTAGAAATCGCAGCGAAAAGAGCGTAGGATCAACAGGAGAGAAATGGCGAGCGAAAAAGCACCTGCTGAAAAATGTCGAAAATTCAGGTTCTGGTTTCTTGGCTGTAACTTTCGATGCGTTGATGGCAGCGTATTGAAACTGCGCCCAATCGATTTCTCTCGCAAAATCACCTCCACATAGTGCGCCAAAGAATTGATTCCAGCACTTTTCAAAATCGCGAGAATTTTCGCCGAAAATGGAAAGGGGTTAGCCTTACTTTTTTTTGGGGCAAAAAACTTATGGTCTCGGATTCGATTCAAATGACCCCCCTCTGACCAATTGGACCCTCAGGAACTCAGAAATCGCAGCGAAAAGAGCGTAGGACCAACAGGAGAGAAATGGCGAGCGAAAAAGCACCTGCTGAAAAATGTCGAAATTTCAGGTTCTGGTTTTTTGGCTGTAACTTTTAATGCGTTGATCGCAGCGTATTGAAACTGCGCCCAATCGATTTCTCTCGCAAAATCACGTCGACATAGTGCGCCAAAGAATTGATTTCAGCACTTTTCAAAATCGCGAGAATTTTCGCCAAAAATGGAAAGGGGTTAGCCTTACTTTTTTTTGGGCAAAAAACTTTTGGTCTCGGATTCGATTTGAATGACCCTTCTCTGACCAATTAAACCCTCAGGAACTTAGAAATCGCAGCGAAAAGAGCGTAGGACCAACAGGAGAGAAATGGCGAGCGAAAAAGCACCTGCTGAAAAATGTCGAAAATTCAGGTTCTGGTTTCTTGGCTGTAACTTTCGATGCGTTGATGGCAGCGTATTGAAACTGCGCTTAATCGATTTCTCTCGCGAAATCACGTCGACATAGTGCGCCAAAGAATTGATTCCAGCACTTTTCAAAATCGCGAAAATTTTCGCCAAAAATGGTAAGGGGTTAGCCTTACTTTTTTTTTGGGCAAAAAACTTTTGGTCTCGGATTCGATTCGAATGACCCTTCTCTGACCAATTGAACCCTCAGGAACTTAGAAATCGCAGCGGAAAGAGCGTAGGATCAACAGGAGAGAAATGGCGAGCGAAAAAGCACCTGCTGAAAAATGTCGAAAATTCAGGTTCTGGTTTCTTGGCTGTAACTTTCGATGCGTTGATGGCAGCGTATTGAAACTGCGCACAATCGATTTCTCTCGCAAAATCACGTCCACATAGTGCGCCAAAGAATTGATTCCAGCACTTTTCAAAATCGCGAGAATTTTCGCCAAAAATGGAAAGGGGTTAGCCTTACTTTTTTTTGGGGCAAAAAACTTATGGTCTTGGATTCGATTCAAATGACCCCCCTCTGACCAATTGGACCCTCAGGAACTCAGAAATCGCAGCGAGAAGAGCGTAGGACCAACAGGAGAGAAATGGCGAGCGAAAAAGCACCTGCTGAGAAACGTCGAAATTTCAGGTTCTGGTTTTTTGGCTGTAACTTTTGATGCGTTGATCGCAGCGTATTAAAACTGCGCCCAATCGATTTCTCTCGCAAAATCACGTCCACATAGTGCGCCAAAGAATTGATTCCAGCACTTTTCAAAATCGCGAGAATTTCCGCCGAAAATGGAAAGGGGTTAGCCTTACTTTTTTTTTGGGCAAAAAACTTTTGGTCTCGGATTCGATTTAAATGACCCTTGTCTGACCAATTGGACCCTCGGGAACTCAGAAATCGCAGCGAAAAGAGCGTAGGACCAACAGGAGAGAAATGGCGAGCGAAAAAGCACCTGCTGAAAAATGTCGAAAATTCAGGTTCTGGTTTCTTGGCTGTAACTTTCGATGCGTTGATGGCAGCGTATTGAAACTGCGCTCAATCGATTTCTCTCGCAAAATCACGTCGACATAGTGCGCCAAAGAATTGATTCCAGCACTGTTCGAAATCGCGAGAATTTTCGCCAAAAATGGAAAGGGGTAAGCCTTACTTTTTTTTTGGGCAAAAAACTTTTGGTCTCGGATTCGATTTGAATGACCCTTCTCTGACCAATTAAACCCTCAGGAACTTAGAAATCGCAGCGAAAAGAGCGTAGGACCAACAGGAGAGAAATGGCGAGCGAAAAAGCACCTGCTGAAAAATGTCGAAAATTCAGGTTCTGGTTTCTTGGCTGTAACTTTCGATGCGTTGATGGCAGCGTATTGAAACTGCGCTTAATCGATTTCTCTCGCGATATCACGTCGACATAGTGCGCCAAAGAATTGATTCCAGCACTTTTCAAAATCGCGAAAATTTTCGCCAAAAATGGAAAGGGGTTAGCCTTACTTTATTTTTGGGCAAAAAACTTTTGGTCTCGGATTCGATTTGAATGACCCTTCTCTGACCAATTAAACCCTCGGGAACTTAGAAATCGCAGCGAAAAGAGCGTAGGACCAACAGGAGAGATATGGCGAGCGAAAAAGCACCTGCTGAAAAATGTCGAAAATTCAGGTTCTGGTTTCTTGGCTGTAACTTTCGATGCGTCGATGGCAGCGTATTGAAACTGCGCTTAATCGATTTCTCTCGCGAAATCACGTCGACATAGTGCGCCAAAGAATTGATTCCAGCACTTTTCAAAATCGCGAAAATTTTCGCCAAAAATGGAAAGGGGTTAGCCTTACTTTATTTTTGGGCAAAAGACTTTTGGTCTCGGATTCGATTTGAATGACCCTTCTCTGACCGATTGAACCCTCAGGAACTTAGAAATCGCAGCGAAAAGAGCGTAGGATCAACAGGAGAGAAATGGCGAGCGAAAAAGCACCTGCTGAAAAATGTCGAAAATTCAGGTTCTGGTTTCTTGGCTGTAACTTTCGATGCGTTGATGGCAGCGTATTGAAACTGCGCCCAATCGATTTCTCTCGCAAAATCACGTCCACATAGTGCGCCAAAGAATTGATTCCAGCACTTTTCAAAATCGCGAGAATTTTCGCCAAAAATGGAAAGGGGTTAGCCTTACTTTTTTTTGGGGCAAAAAACTTATGGTCTCGGATTCGATTCAAATGACCCCCCTCTGACCAATTGGACCCTCAGGAACTCAGAAATCGCAGCGAAAAGAGCGTAGGACCAACAGGAGAGAAATGGCGAGCGAAAAAGCACCTGCTGAAAAATGTCGAAAATTCAGGTTCTGGTTTCTTGGCTGTAACTTTCGATGCGTTGATGGCAGCGTATTGAAACTGCGCTTAATCGATTTCTCTCGCAAAATCACGTCGACATAGTGCGCTAAAGACCTGATTTCAGCACTTTTCAAAATCGCGAGAATTTTCGCCAAAAATGGAAAGGGGTTAGCCTTACTTTTTTTTTGGGCAAAAAACTTTTGGTCTCGGATTCGATTTGAATGACCCTTCTCTGACCAATTGGCCCCTCAGGAACTCAGAAATCGCAGCGAGAAGAGCGTAGGACCAACAGGAGAGAAATGGCGAGCGAAAAAGCACCTGCTGAGAAATGTCGAAATTTCAGGTTCTGGTTTTTTGGCCGTAACTTTCGATGCGTTGATGGCAGCGTATTGAAACTGCGCCCAATCGATTTCTCTCGCAAAATCACGTCGACATAGTGCGCCAAAGAATTGATTCCAGCACTTTTCAAAATCGCGAGAATTTTCGCCAAAAATGGAAAGGGGTTAGCCTTACTTTTTTTTGGGGCAAAAAACTTATGGTCTCGGATTCGATTCAAATGACCCTTGTCTGACCAATTGGACCCTCAGGAACTCAGAAATCGCAGCGAAAAGAGCGTAGGACCAACAGGAGAGAAATGGCGAGCGAAAAAGCACCTGCTGAAAAATGTCGAAAATTCAGGTTCTGGTTTCTTGGCTGTAACTTTCGATGCGTTGATGGCAGCGTATTGAAACTGCGCTTAATCGATTTCTCTCGCGAAATCACGTCGACATAGTGCGCCAAAGAATTGATTCCAGCACTTTTCAAAATCGCGAAAATTTTCGCCAAAAATGGAAAGGGGTTAGCCTTACTTTATTTTTGGGCAAAAAACTTTTGGTCTCGGATTCGATTTGAATGACCCTTCTCTGACCGATTGAACCCTCAGGAACTTAGAAATCGCAGCGAAAAGAGCGTAGGATCAACAGGAGAGAAATGGCGAGCGAAAAAGCACCTGCTGAAAAATGTCGAAAATTCAGGTTCTGGTTTCTTGGCTGTAACTTTCGATGCGTTGATGGCAGCGTATTGAAACTGCGCCCAATCGATTTCTCTCGCAAAATCACGTCGACATAGTGCGCCAAAGAATTGATTTCAGCTCTTTTCAAAATCGCGAGAATTTTCGCCAAAAATGGAAAGGGGTTAGCCTTACTTTTTTTTGGGGCAAAAAACTTATGGTCTTGGATTCGATTCAAATGACCCCCCTCTGACCAATTGGACCCTCAGGAACTCAGAAATCGCAGCGAGAAGAGCGTAGGACCAACAGGAGAGAAATGGCGAGCGAAAAAGCACCTGCTGAGAAACGTCGAAATTTCAGGTTCTGGTTTTTTGGCTGTAACTTTTAATGCGTTGATCGCAGCGTATTAAAACTGCGCCCAATCGATTTCTCTCGCAAAATCACGTCCACATAGTGCGCCAAAGAATTGATTCCAGCACTTTTCAAAATCGCGAGAATTTCCGCCGAAAATGGAAAGGGGTTAGCCTTACTTTTTTTTTGGGCAAAAAACTTTTGGTCTCGGATTCGATTTAAATGACCCTTGTCTGACCAATTGGACCCTCGGGAACTCAGAAATCGCAGCGAAAAGAGCGTAGGACCAACAGGAGAGAAATGGCGAGCGAAAAAGCACCTGCTGAAAAATGTCGAAAATTCAGGTTCTGGTTTCTTGGCTGTAACTTTCGATGCGTTGATGGCAGCGTATTGAAACTGCGCCCAATCGATTTCTCTCGCAAAATCACGTCGACATAGTGCGCCAAAGAATTGATTTCAGCTCTTTTCAAAATCGCGAGAATTTTCGCCAAAAATGGAAAGGGGTTAGCCTTACTTTTTTTTGGGGCAAAAAACTTATGGTCTTGGATTCGATTCAAATGACCCCCCTCTGACCAATTGGACCCTCAGGAACTCAGAAATCGCAGCGAGAAGAGCGTAGGACCAACAGGAGAGAAATGGCGAGCGAAAAAGCACCTGCTGAGAAACGTCGAAATTTCAGGTTCTGGTTTTTTGGCTGTAACTTTTAATGCGTTGATCGCAGCGTATTCAAACTGCGCCCAATCGATTTCTCTCGCAAAATCACGTCCACATAGTGCGCCAAAGAATTGATTCCAGCACTTTTCAAAATCGCGAGAATTTCCGCCGAAAATGGAAAGGGGTTAGCCTTACTTTTTTTTTGGGCAAAAAACTTTTGGTCTCGGATTCGATTTAAATGACCCTTGTCTGACCAATTGGACCCTCGGGAACTCAGAAATCGCAGCGAAAAGAGCGTAGGACCAACAGGAGAGAAATGGCGAGCGAAAAAGCACCTGCTGAAAAATGTCGAAAATTCAGGTTCTGGTTTCTTGGCTGTAACTTTCGATGCGTTGATGGCAGCGTATTGAAACTGCGCTCAATCGATTTCTCTCGCAAAATCACGTCGACATAGTGCGCCAAAGAATTGATTCCAGCACTGTTCGAAATCGCGAGAATTTTCGCCAAAAATGGAAAGGGGTAAGCCTTACTTTTTTTTTGGGCAAAAAACTTTTGGTCTCGGATTCGATTTGAATGACCCTTCTCTGACCAATTAAACCCTCAGGAACTTAGAAATCGCAGCGAAAAGAGCGTAGGACCAACAGGAGAGAAATGGCGAGCGAAAAAGCACCTGCTGAAAAATGTCGAAAATTCAGGTTCTGGTTTCTTGGCTGTAACTTTCGATGCGTTGATGGCAGCGTATTGAAACTGCGCTTAATCGATTTCTCTCGCGAAATCACGTCGACATAGTGCGCCAAAGAATTGATTCCAGCACTTTTCAAAATCGCGAAAATTTTCGCCAAAAATGGAAAGGGGTTAGCCTTACTTTTTTTTGGGGCAAAAAACTTATGGTCTCGGATTCGATTCAAATGACCCCCCTCTGACCAATTGGACCCTCAGGAACTCAGAAATCGCAGCGAAAAGAGCGTAGGACCAACAGGAGAGAAATGGCGAGCGAAAAAGCACCTGCTGAAAAATGTCGAAAATTCAGGTTCTGGTTTCTTGGCTGTAACTTTCGATGCGTTGATGGCAGCGTATTGAAACTGCGCTTAATCGATTTCTCTCGCAAAATCACGTCGACATAGTGCGCTAAAGACCTGATTTCAGCACTTTTCAAAATCGCGAGAATTTTCGCCAAAAATGGAAAGGGGTTAGCCTTACTTTTTTTTTGGGCAAAAAACTTTTGGTCTCGGATTCGATTTGAATGACCCTTCTCTGACCAATTGGCCCCTCAGGAACTCAGAAATCGCAGCGAGAAGAGCGTAGGACCAACAGGAGAGAAATGGCGAGCGAAAAAGCACCTGCTGAGAAATGTCGAAATTTCAGGTTCTGGTTTTTTGGCCGTAACTTTCGATGCGTTGATGGCAGCGTATTGAAACTGCGCCCAATCGATTTCTCTCGCAAAATCACGTCGACATAGTGCGCCAAAGAATTGATTCCAGCACTTTTCAAAATCGCGAGAATTTTCGCCAAA
This sequence comes from Neodiprion fabricii, assembly GCF_021155785.1. Lineage (NCBI taxonomy): Eukaryota > Metazoa > Arthropoda > Insecta > Hymenoptera > Diprionidae > Neodiprion > Neodiprion fabricii. Next base: position 23,217,299 of record NC_060239.1, read on the forward strand.
AATGGAAAGGGGTTAGCCTTACTTTTTTTTGGGGCAAAAAACTTATGGTCTCGGATTCGATTCAAATGACCCTTGTCTGACCAATTGGACCCTCAGGAACTCAGAAATCGCGGCGAAAAGAGCGTAGGACCAACAGGAGAGAAATGGCGAGCGAAAAAGCACCTGCTGAAAAATGTCGAAATTTCAGGTTCTGGTTTTTTGGCTGTAACTTTTGATGCGTTGATCGCAGCGTATTAAAACTGCGCCCAATCGATTTCTCTCGCAAAATCACGTCCACATAGTGCGCCAAAGAATTGATTCCAGCACTTTTCAAAATCGCGAGAATTTCCGCCGAAAATGGAAAGGGGTTAGCCTTACTTTTTTTTTGGGCAAAAAACTTTCGGTCTCGGATTCGATTTAAATGACCCTTGTCTGACCAATTGGACCCTCAGGAACTCAGAAATCGCAGCGAAAAGAGCGTAGGACCAACAGGAGAGAAATGGCGAGCGAAAAAGCACCTGCTGAAAAATGTCGAAAATTCAGGTTCTGGTTTCTTGGCTGTAACTTTCGATGCGTTGATGGCAGCGTATTGAAACTGCGCTCAATCGATTTCTCTCGCAAAATCACGTCGACATAGTGCGCCAAAGAATTGATTCCAGCACTGTTCGAAATCGCGAGAATTTTCGCCAAAAATGGAAAGGGGTAAGCCTTACTTTTTTTTTGGGCAAAAAACTTTTGGTCTCGGATTCGATTTGAATGACCCTTCTCTGACCAATTAAACCCTCAGGAACTCAGAAATCGCAGCGAAAAGAGCGTAGGACCAACAGGAGAGAAATGGCGAGCGAAAAAGCACCTGCTGAAAAATGTCGAAAATTCAGGTTCTGGTTTCTTGGCTGTAACTTTCGATGCGTTGATGGCAGCGTATTGAAACTGCGCTTAATCGATTTCTCTCGCAAAATCACGTCGACATAGTGCGCTAAAGACCTGATTTCAGCACTTTTCAAAATCGCGAGAATTTTCGCCAAAAATGGAAAGGGGTTAGCCTTACTTTTTTTTTGGGCAAAAAACTTTTGGTCTCGGATTCGATTTGAATGACCCTTCTCTGACCAATTGGCCCCTCAGGAACTCAGAAATCGCAGCGAGAAGAGCGTAGGACCAACAGGAGAGAAATGGCGAGCGAAAAAGCACCTGCTGAGAAATGTCGAAATTTCAGGTTCTGGTTTTTTGGCCGTAACTTTCGATGCGTTGATGGCAGCGTATTGAAACTGCGCCCAATCGATTTCTCTCGCAAAATCACGTCGACATAGTGCGCCAAAGAATTGATTCCAGCACTTTTCAGAATCGCGAGAATTTTCGCCAAAAATGGAAAGGGGTTAGCCTTACTTTTTTTTGGGGCAAAAAACTTATGGTCTCGGATTCGATTCAAATGACCCTTGTCTGACCAATTGGACCCTCAGGAACTCAGAAATCGCAGCGAAAAGAGCGTAGGACCAACAGGAGAGAAATGGCGAGCGAAAAAGCACCTGCTGAAAAATGTCGAAATTTCAGGTTCTGGTTTTTTGGCTGTAACTTTTAATGCGTTGATCGCAGCGTATTAAAACTGCGCCCAATCGATTTCTCTCGCAAAATCACGTCCACATAGTGCGCCAAAGAATTGATTCCAGCACTTTTCAAAATCGCGAGAATTTCCGCCGAAAATGGAAAGGGGTTAGCCTTACTTTTTTTTTGGGCAAAAAACTTTCGGTCTCGGATTCGATTTAAATGACCCTTGTCTGACCAATTGGACCCTCAGGAACTCAGAAATCGCAGCGAAAAGAGCGTAGGACCAACAGGAGAGAAATGGCGAGCGAAAAAGCACCTGCTGAAAAATGTCGAAAATTCAGGTTCTGGTTTCTTGGCTGTAACTTTCGATGCGTTGATGGCAGCGTATTGAAACTGCGCTCAATCGATTTCTCTCGCAAAATCACGTCGACATAGTGCGCCAAAGAATTGATTCCAGCACTGTTCGAAATCGCGAGAATTTTCGCCAAAAATGGAAAGGGGTAAGCCTTACTTTTTTTTTGGGCAAAAAACTTTTGGTCTCGGATTCGATTTGAATGACCCTTCTCTGACCAATTAAACCCTCAGGAACTTAGAAATCGCAGCGAAAAGAGCGTAGGACCAACAGGAGAGAAATGGCGAGCGAAAAAGCACCTGCTGAAAAATGTCGAAAATTCAGGTTCTGGTTTCTTGGCTGTAACTTTCGATGCGTTGATGGCAGCGTATTGAAACTGCGCTTAATCGATTTCTCTCGCGAAATCACGTCGACATAGTGCGCCAAAGAATTGATTCCAGCACTTTTCAAAATCGCGAAAATTTTCGCCAAAAATGGAAAGGGGTTAGCCTTACTTTATTTTTGGGCAAGAAACTTTTGGTCTCGGATTCGATTTGAATGACCCTTCTCTGACCGATTGAACCCTCAGGAACTTAGAAATCGCAGCGAAAAGAGCGTAGGATCAACAGGAGAGAAATGGCGAGCGAAAAAGCACCTGCTGAAAAATGTCGAAAATTCAGGTTCTGGTTTCTTGGCTGTAACTTTCGATGCGTTGATGGCAGCGTATTGAAACTGCGCCCAATCGATTTCTCTCGCAAAATCACGTCCACATAGTGCGCCAAAGAATTGATTCCAGCACTTTTCAAAATCGCGAGAATTTTCGCCAAAAATGGAAAGGGGTTAGCCTTACTTTTTTTTGGGGCAAAAAACTTATGGTCTCGGATTCGATTCAAATGACCCCCCTCTGACCAATTGGACCCTCAGGAACTCAGAAATCGCAGCGAAAAGAGCGTAGGACCAACAGGAGAGAAATGGCGAGCGAAAAAGCACCTGCTGAAAAATGTCGAAATTTCAGGTTCTGGTTTTTTGGCTGTAACTTTTAATGCGTTGATCGCAGCGTATTGAAACTGCGCCCAATCGATTTCTCTCGCAAAATCACGTCCACATAGTGCGCCAAAGAATTGATTCCAGCACTTTTCAAAATCGCGAGAATTTCCGCCGAAAATGGAAAGGGGTTAGCCTTACTTTTTTTTTGGGCAAAAAACTTTCGGTCTCGGATTCGATTTAAATGACCCTTGTCTGACCAATTGGACCCTCAGGAACTCAGAAATCGCAGCGAAAAGAGCGTAGGACCAACAGGAGAGAAATGGCGAGCGAAAAAGCACCTGCTGAAAAATGTCGAAAATTCAGGTTCTGGTTTCTTGGCTGTAACTTTCGATGCGTTGATGGCAGCGTATTGAAACTGCGCCCAATCGATTTCTCTCGCAAAATCACGTCGACATAGTGCGCCAAAGAATTGATTCCAGCACTTTTCAAAATCGCGAGAATTTTCGCCAAAAATGGAAAGGGGTTAGCCTTACTTTTTTTTCGGGCAAAAAACTTTTGGTCTCGAATTCGATTCAAATGACCCTTGTCCGACCAATTGGACCCTCAGGAACTCAGAAATCGCAGCGAAAAGAGCGTAGGACCAACAGGAGAGAAATGGCGAGCGAAAAAGCACCTGCTGAAAAATGTCGAAAATTCAGGTTCTGGTTTCTTGGCTGTAACTTTCGATGCGTTGATGGCAGCGTATTGAAACTGCGCTTAATCGATTTCTCTCGCAAAATCACGTCGACATAGTGCGCTAAAGACCTGATTTCAGCACTTTTCAAAATCGCGAGAATTTTCGCCAAAAATGGAAAGGGGTTAGCCTTACTTTTTTTTTGGGCAAAAAACTTTTGGTCTCGGATTCGATTTGAATGACCCTTCTCTGACCAATTGAACCCTCAGGAACTTAGAAATCGCAGCGAAAAGAGCGTAGGACCAACAGGAGAGAAATGGCGAGCGAAAAAGCACCTGCTGAAAAATGTCGAAAATTCAGGTTCTGGTTTCTTGGCTGTAACTTTCGATGCGTTGATGGCAGCGTATTGAAACTGCGCCCAATCGATTTCTCTCGCAAAATCACGTCGACATAGTGCGCCAAAGAATTGATTTCAGCTCTTTTCGAAATCGCGAGAATTTTCGCCAAAAATGGAAAGGGGTTAGCCTTACTTTTTTTTTGGGCAAAAAACTTTTGGTCTCGGTTTCGATTTAAATGACCCTTATCTGACCAATTAGACCCTCAGGAACTCAGAAATCGCAGCGACAAGAGCGTAGGACCAACAGGAGAGAAATGGCGAGCGAAAAAGCGCCTGCTGAAAAATGTCGAAATTTCAGGGTCTGGTTTTTTGGCTGTAACTTTCGATGCGTTGATGGCAGCGTATTGAAACTGCGCCCAATCGATCTCTCTCGCAAAATCACGTCGACATAGTGCGCCAAAGAATTTATTCCAGCACTTTTCAAAATCGCGAGAATTTTCGCCAGAAATGGAAAGGGGTTAGCCTTACTTTTTTTTTGGGCAAAAAACTTTCGGTCTCGGATTCGATTTAAATGACCCTTGTCTGACCAATTGGACCCTTAGGAACTCAGAAATCGCAGCGAAAAGAGCGTAGGACCAACAGGAGAGAAATGGCGAGCGAAAAAGCAGCTGCTGAAAAATGTCGAAAATTCAGGTTCTGGTTTCTTGGCTGTAACTTTCGATGCGTTGATGGCAGCGTATTGAAACTGCGCCCAATCGATTTCTCTCGCAAAATCACGTCGACATAGTGCGCCAAAGAATTGATTTCAGCACTTTTCAAAATCGCGAGAATTTTCGCCAAAAATGGAAAGGGGTTAGCCTTACTTTTTTTTTGGGCGAAAAACTTTTGGTCTCGGATTCGATTTAAATGACCCTTGTCTGACCAATTGGACCCTCAGGAACTCAGAAATCGCGGCGAAGAGAGCGTAGGACCAACAGGAGAGAAATGGCGAGCGAAAAAGCACCTGCTGAGAAATGACGAAATTTCAGGTTCTGGTTTTTTGGCCGTAACTTTTAATGCGTTGATCGCAGCGTATTGAAACTGCGCCCAATCGATTTCTCTCGCAAAATCACGTCCACATAGTGCGCCAAAGAATTGATTCCAGCACTTTTCAAAATCGCGAGAATTTTCGCCAAAAATGGAAAGGGGTTAGCCTTACTTTTTTTTGGGGCAAAAAACTTATGGTCTCGGATTCGATTCAAATGACCCTTGTCTGACCAATTGGACCCTCAGGAACTCAGAAATCGCAGCGAGAAGAGCGTAGGACCAACAGGAGAGAAATGGCGAGCGAAAAAGCACCTGCTGAGAAATGTCGAAATTTCAGGTTCTGGTTTTTTGGCCGTAACTTTTAATGCGTTGATCGCAGCGTATTGGAACTGCGCCCAATCGATTTCTCTCGCAAAATCACGTCCACATAGTGCGCCAAAGAATTGATTCCAGCACTTTTCAAAATCGCGAGAATTTTCGCCAAAAATGGAAAGGGGTTAGCCTTACTTTTTTTTGGGGCAAAAAACTTTTGGTCTCAAATTCGATTCAAATGACCCTTGTCTGACCAATTGGACCCTCAGGAACTCAGAAATCGCAGCGAAAAGAGCGTAGGACCAACAGGAGAGAAATGGCGAGCGAAAAAGCACCTGCTGAAAAATGTCGAAAATTCAGGTTCTGGTTTCTTGGCTGTAACTTTCGATGCGTTGATGGCAGCGTATTGAAACTGCGCCCAATCGATTTCTCTCGCAAAATCACGTCGACATAGTGCGCCAAAGAATTTATTCCAGCACTTTTCAAAATCGCGAGAATTTTCGCCAGAAATGGAAAGGGGTTAGCCTTACTTTTTTTTTGGGCAGAAAACTTTTGGTCTCGGATTTGATTCAAATGTTCCTTGTCTGACCAATTGAACCCTCAGGAACTCAGAAATCGCAGCGAAAAGAGCGTAGGACCAACAGAAGAGAAATGGCGAGCGAAAAAGCACCTGCTGAAAAATGTCGAAAATTCAGGTTCTGGTTTCTTGGCTGTAACTTTCGATGCGTTGATGGCAGCGTATTGAAACTGCGCCCAATCGATTTCTCTCGCAAAATCACGTCCACATAGTGCGCCAAAGAATTGATTCCAGCACTTTTCAAAATCGCGAGAATTTTCGCCAAAAATGGAAAGGGGTTAGCCTTACTTTTTTTTTGGGCAAAAAACTTTCGGTCTCGGATTCGATTTAAATGACCCTTGTCTGACCAATTGGACCCTCAGGAACTCAGAAATCGCAGCGAAAAGAGCGTAGGACCAACAGGAGAGAAATGGCGAGCGAAAAAGCAGCTGCTGAAAAATGTCGAAAATTCAGGTTCTGGTTTCTTGGCTGTAACTTTCGATGCGTTGATGGCAGCGTATTGAAACTGCGCCCAATCGATTTCTCTCGCAAAATCACGTCGACATAGTGCGCCAAAGAATTGATTCCAGCACTTTTCAAAATCGCGAGAATTTTCGCCAAAAATGGAAAGGGGTTAGCCTTACTTTTTTTTTGGGCGAAAAACTTTTGGTCTCGGATTCGATTTAAATGACCCTTGTCTGACCAATTGGACCCTCAGGAACTCAGAAATCGCGGCGAAAAGAGCGTAGGACCAACAGGAGAGAAATGGCGAGCGAAAAAGCACCTGCTGAAAAATGTCGAAAATTCAGGTTCTGGTTTCTTGGCTGTAACTTTCGATGCGTTGATGGCAGCGTATTGAAACTGCGCCAAATCGATTTCTCTCGCAAAATCACGTCGACATAGTGCGCCAAAGAATTGATTCCAGCACTTTTCAAAATCGCGAGAATTTTCGCCAAAAATGGAAAGGGGTTAGCCTTACTTTTTTTTCGGGCAAAAAACTTTTGGTCCCGGATTCGATTTGAATGACCCTTCTCTGACCAATCGAACCCTCAGGAACTTAGGAATCGCAGCGAAAAGAGCGTAGGATCAACAGGAGAGAAATGGCGAGCGAAAAAGCAGCTGCTGAAAAATGTCGAAAATTCAGGTTCTGGTTTCTTGGCTGTAACTTTCGATGCGTTGATGGCAGCGTATTGAAACTGCGCCCAATCGATTTCTCTCGCAAAATCACGTCGACATAGTGCGCCAAAGAATTGATTTCAGCACTTTTCAAAATCGCGAGAATTTTCGCCAAAAATGGAAAGGGGTTAGCCTTACTTTTTTTTTGGGCGAAAAACTTTTGGTCTCGGATTCGATTTAAATGACCCTTGTCTGACCAATTGGACCCTCAGGAACTCAGAAATCGCGGCGAAAAGAGCGTAGGACCAACAGGAGAGAAATGGCGAGCGAAAAAGCACCTGCTGAAAAATGTCGAAAATTCAGGTTCTGGTTTCTTGGCTGTAACTTTCGATGCGTTGATGGCAGCGTATTGAAACTGCGCCAAATCGATTTCTCTCGCAAAATCACGTCGACATAGTGCGCCAAAGAATTGATTCCAGCACTTTTCAAAATCGCGAGAATTTTCGCCAAAAATGGAAAGGGGTTAGCCTTACTTTTTTTTCGGGCAAAAAACTTTTGGTCCCGGATTCGATTTGAATGACCCTTCTCTGACCAATCGAACCCTCAGGAACTTAGAAATCGCAGCGAAAAGAGCGTAGGATCAACAGGAGAGAAATGGCGAGCGAAAAAGCACCTGCTGAAAAATGTCGAAAATTCAGGTTCTGGTTTCTTGGCTGTAACTTTCGATGCGTTGATGGCAGCGTATTGAAACTGCGCCCAATCGATTTCTCTCGCAAAATCACGTCCACATAGTGCGCCAAAGAATTGATTCCAGCACTTTTCAAAATCGCGAGAATTTTCGCCAAAAATGGAAAGGGGTTAGCCTTACTTTTTTTTTGGGCAAAAAACTTTCGGTCTCGGATTCGATTTAAATGACCCTTGTCTGACCAATTGGACCCTCAGGAACTCAGAAATCGCAGCGAAAAGAGCGTAGGACCAACAGGAGAGAAATGGCGAGCGAAAAAGCAGCTGCTGAAAAATGTCGAAAATTCAGGTTCTGGTTTCTTGGCTGTAACTTTCGATGCGTTGATGGCAGCGTATTGAAACTGCGCCCAATCGATTTCTCTCGCAAAATCACGTCGACATAGTGCGCCAAAGAATTGATTCCAGCACTTTTCAAAATCGCGAGAATTTTCGCCAAAAATGGAAAGGGGTTAGCCTTACTTTTTTTTTGGGCGAAAAACTTTTGGTCTCGGATTCGATTTAAATGACCCTTGTCTGACCAATTGGACCCTCAGGAACTCAGAAATCGCGGCGAAAAGAGCGTAGGACCAACAGGAGAGAAATGGCGAGCGAAAAAGCACCTGCTGAAAAATGTCGAAAATTCAGGTTCTGGTTTCTTGGCTGTAACTTTCGATGCGTTGATGGCAGCGTATTGAAACTGCGCCAAATCGATTTCTCTCGCAAAATCACGTCGACATAGTGCGCCAAAGAATTGATTCCAGCACTTTTCAAAATCGCGAGAATTTTCGCCAAAAATGGAAAGGGGTTAGCCTTACTTTTTTTTCGGGCAAAAAACTTTTGGTCCCGGATTCGATTTGAATGACCCTTCTCTGACCAATCGAACCCTCAGGAACTTAGGAATCGCAGCGAAAAGAGCGTAGGATCAACAGGAGAGAAATGGCGAGCGAAAAAGCAGCTGCTGAAAAATGTCGAAAATTCAGGTTCTGGTTTCTTGGCTGTAACTTTCGATGCGTTGATGGCAGCGTATTGAAACTGCGCCCAATCGATTTCTCTCGCAAAATCACGTCGACATAGTGCGCCAAAGAATTGATTTCAGCACTTTTCAAAATCGCGAGAATTTTCGCCAAAAATGGAAAGGGGTTAGCCTTACTTTTTTTTTGGGCGAAAAACTTTTGGTCTCGGATTCGATTTAAATGACCCTTGTCTGACCAATTGGACCCTCAGGAACTCAGAAATCGCGGCGAAAAGAGCGTAGGACCAACAGGAGAGAAATGGCGAGCGAAAAAGCACCTGCTGAAAAATGTCGAAAATTCAGGTTCTGGTTTCTTGGCTGTAACTTTCGATGCGTTGATGGCAGCGTATTGAAACTGCGCCAAATCGATTTCTCTCGCAAAATCACGTCGACATAGTGCGCCAAAGAATTGATTCCAGCACTTTTCAAAATCGCGAGAATTTTCGCCAAAAATGGAAAGGGGTTAGCCTTACTTTTTTTTCGGGCAAAAAACTTTTGGTCCCGGATTCGATTTGAATGACCCTTCTCTGACCAATCGAACCCTCAGGAACTTAGAAATCGCAGCGAAAAGAGCGTAGGATCAACAGGAGAGAAATGGCGAGCGAAAAAGCACCTGCTGAAAAATGTCGAAAATTCAGGTTCTGGTTTCTTGGCTGTAACTTTCGATGCGTTGATGGCAGCGTATTGAAACTGCGCCCAATCGATTTCTCTCGCAAAATCACGTCCACATAGTGCGCCAAAGAATTGATTCCACCACTTTTCAAAATCGCGAGAATTTTCGCCAAAAATGGAAAGGGGTTAGCCTTACTTTTTTTTTGGGCAAAAAACTTTTGGTCTCGGATTCGATTCAAATGACCCCCCTCTGACCAATTGGACCCTCAGGAACTCAGAAATCGCAGCGAAAAGAGCGTAGGACCAACAAAAGAGAAATGGCGAGCGAAAAAGCACCTGCTGAAAAATGTCGAAAATTCAGGTTCTGGTTTCTTGGCTGTAACTTTCGATGCGTTGATCGCAGCGTATTGAAACTGCGCCCAATCGATTTCTCTCGCAAAATCACGTCCACATAGTGCGCCAAAGAATTGATTCCAGCACTTTTCAAAATCGCGAGAATTTTCGCCAAAAATGGAAAGGGGTTAGCCTTACTTTTTTTTCGGGCAAAAAACTTTTGGTCTCGAATTCGATTCAAATGACCCTTGTCTGACCAATTGGACCCTCAGGAACTCAGAAATCGCAGCGAAAAGAGCGTAGGACCAACAGGTGAGAAATGGCGAGCGAAAAAGCACCTGCTGAAAAATGTCGAAAATTCAGGTTCTGGTTTCTTGGCTGTAACTTTCGATTCGTTGATGGCAGCGTATTGAAACTGCGCTTAATCGATTTCTCTCGCAAAATCACGTCGACATAGTGCGCTAAAGACCTGATTTCAGCACTTTTCAAAATCGCGAGAATTTTCGCCAAAAATGGAAAGGGGTTAGCCTTACTTTTTTTTTGGGCATAAAACTTTTGGTCTCGGATTCGATTTGAATGACCCTTCTCTGACCAATTGAACCCTCAGGAACTTAGAAATCGCAGCGAAAAGAGCGTAGGACCAACAGGAGAGAAATGGCGAGCGAAAAAGCACCTGCTGAAAAATGTCGAAAATTCAGGTTCTGGTTTCTTGGCTGTAACTTTCGATGCGTTGATGGCAGCGTATTGAAACTGCGCCCAATCGATTTCTCTCGCAAAATCACGTCGACATAGTGCGCCAAAGAATTGATTTCAGCTCTTTTCAAAATCGCGAGAATTTTCGCCAAAAATGGAAAGGGGTTAGCCTTACTTTTTTTTTGGGCAAAAAACTTTTGGTCTCGGTTTCGATTTAAATGACCCTTATCTGACCAATTAGACCCTCAGGAACTCAGAAATCGCAGCGACAAGAGCGTAGGACCAACAGGAGAAAAATGGCGAGCGAAAAAGCGCCTGCTGAAAAATGTCGAAATTTCAGGGTCTGGTTTTTTGGCTGTAACTTTCGATGCGTTGATGGCAGCGTATTGAAACTGCGCCCAATCGATCTCTCTCGCAAAATCACGTCGACATAGTGCGCCAAAGAATTTATTCCAGCACTTTTCAAAATCGCGAGAATTTTCGCCAGAAATGGAAAGGGGTTAGCCTTACTTTTTTTTTGGGCAAAAAACTTTCGGTCTCGGATTCGATTTAAATGACCCTTGTCTGACCAATTGGACCCTTAGGAACTCAGAAATCGCAGCGAAAAGAGCGTAGGACCAACAGGAGAGAAATGGCGAGCGAAAAAGCAGCTGCTGAAAAATGTCGAAAATTCAGGTTCTGGTTTCTTGGCTGTAACTTTCGATGCGTTGATGGCAGCGTATTGAAACTGCGCCCAATCGATTTCTCTCGCAAAATCACGTCGACATAGTGCGCCAAAGAATTGATTTCAGCACTTTTCAAAATCGCGAGAATTTTCGCCAAAAATGGAAAGGGGTTAGCCTTACTTTTTTTTTGGGCGAAAAACTTTTGGTCTCGGATTCGATTTAAATGACCCTTGTCTGACCAATTGGACCCTCAGGAACTCAGAAATCGCGGCGAAGAGAGCGTAGGACCAACAGGAGAGAAATGGCGAGCGAAAAAGCACCTGCTGAAAAATGTCGAAAATTCAGGTTCTGGTTTCTTGGCTGTAACTTTCGATGCGTTGATGGCAGCGTATTGAAACTGCGCCCAATCGATTTCTCTCGCAAAATCACGTCGACATAGTGCGCCAAAGAATTGATTTCAGCACTTTTCAAAATCGCGAGAATTTTCGCCAAAAATGGAAAGGGGTTAGCCTTACTTTTTTTTTGGGCGAAAAACTTTTGGTCTCGGATTCGATTTAAATGACCCTTGTCTGACCAATTGGACCCTCAGGAACTCAGAAATCGCGGCGAAAAGAGCGTAGGACCAACAGGAGAGAAATGGCGAGCGAAAAAGCACCTGCTGAAAAATGTCGAAAATTCAGGTTCTGGTTTCTTGGCTGTAACTTTCGATGCGTTGATGGCAGCGTATTGAAACTGCGCCAAATCGATTTCTCTCGCAAAATCACGTCGACATAGTGCGCCAAAGAATTGATTCCAGCACTTTTCAAAATCGCGAGAATTTTCGCCAAAAATGGAAAGGGGTTAGCCTTACTTTTTTTTCGGGCAAAAAACTTTTGGTCCCGGATTCGATTTGAATGACCCTTCTCTGACCAATCGAACCCTCAGGAACTTAGGAATCGCAGCGAAAAGAGCGTAGGATCAACAGGAGAGAAATGGCGAGCGAAAAAGCAGCTGCTGAAAAATGTCGAAAATTCAGGTTCTGGTTTCTTGGCTGTAACTTTCGATGCGTTGATGGCAGCGTATTGAAACTGCGCCCAATCGATTTCTCTCGCAAAATCACGTCGACATAGTGCGCCAAAGAATTGATTCCACCACTTTTCAAAATCGCGAGAATTTTCGCCAAAAATGGAAAGGGGTTAGCCTTACTTTTTTTTTGGGCAAAAAACTTTTGGTCTCGGATTCGATTCAAATGACCCCCCTCTGACCAATTGGACCCTCAGGAACTCAGAAATCGCAGCGAAAAGAGCGTAGGACCAACAAAAGAGAAATGGCGAGCGAAAAAGCACCTGCTGAAAAATGTCGAAAATTCAGGTTCTGGTTTCTTGGCTGTAACTTTCGATGCGTTGATCGCAGCGTATTGAAACTGCGCCCAATCGATTTCTCTCGCAAAATCACGTCCACATAGTGCGCCAAAGAATTGATTCCAGCACTTTTCAAAATCGCGAGAATTTTCGCCAAAAATGGAAAGGGGTTAGCCTTACTTTTTTTTCGGGCGAAAAACTTTTGGTCTCGAATTCGATTCAAATGACCCTTGTCTGACCAATTGGACCCTCAGGAACTCAGAAATCGCAGCGAAAAGAGCGTAGGACCAACAGGAGAGAAATGGCGAGCGAAAAAGCACCTGCTGAAAAATGTCGAAAATTCAGGTTCTGGTTTCTTGGCTGTAACTTTCGATGCGTTGATGGCAGCGTATTGAAACTGCGCCCAATCGATCTCTCTCGCAAAATCACGTCGACATAGTGCGCCAAAGAATTTATTCCAGCACTTTTCAAAATCGCGAGAATTTTCGCCAGAAATGGAAAGGGGTTAGCCTTACTTTTTTTTTGGGCGAAAAACTTTTGGTCTCGGATTCGATTTAAATGACCCTTGTCTGACCAATTGGACCCTCAGGAACTCAGAAATCGCGGCGAAGAGAGCGTAGGACCAACAGGAGAGAAATGGCGAGCGAAAAAGCACCTGCTGAAAAATGTCGAAAATTCAGGTTCTGGTTTCTTGGCTGTAACTTTCGATGCGTTGATGGCAGCGTATTGAAACTGCGCCCAATCGATTTCTCTCGCAAAATCACGTCGACATAGTGCGCCAAAGATTTTATTCCAGCACTTTTCAAAATCGCGAGAATTTTCGCCAGAAATGGAAAGGGGTTAGCCTTACTTTTTTTTTGGGCAGAAAACTTTTGGTCTCGGATTTGATTCAAATGTTCCTTGTCTGACCAATTGGACCCTCGTGAACTCAGAAATCGCAGCGAAAAGAGCGTAGGACCAACAGAAGAGAAATGGCGAGCGAAAAAGCACCTGCTGAAAAATGTCGAAAATTCAGGTTCTGGTTTCTTGGCTGTAACTTTCGATGCGTTGATGGCAGCGTATTGAAACTGCGCCCAATCGATTTCTCTCGCAAAATCACGTCCACATAGTGCGCCAAAGAATTGATTCCAGCACTTTTCAAAATCGCGAGAATTTTCGCCAAAAATGGACAGGGGTTAGCCTTACTTTTTTTTTGGGCAAAAAACTTTCGGTCTCGGATTCGATTTAAATGACCCTTGTCTGACCAATTGGACCCTCAGGAACTCAGAAATCGCAGCGAAAAGAGCGTAGGACCAACAGGAGAGAAATGGCGAGCGAAAAAGCAGCTGCTGAAAAATGTCGAAAATTCAGGTTCTGGTTTCTTGGCTGTAACTTTCGATGCGTTGATGGCAGCGTATTGAAACTGCGCCCAATCGATTTCTCTCGCAAAATCACGTCGACATAGTGCGCCAAAGAATTGATTTCAGCACTTTTCAAAATCGCGAGAATTTTCGCCAAAAATGGAAAGGGGTTAGCCTTACTTTTTTTTTGGGCGAAAAACTTTTGGTCTCGGATTCGATTTAAATGACCCTTGTCTGACCAATTGGACCCTCAGGAACTCAGAAATCGCGGCGAAAAGAGCGTAGGACCAACAGGAGAGAAATGGCGAGCGAAAAAGCACCTGCTGAAAAATGTCGAAAATTCAGGTTCTGGTTTCTTGGCTGTAACTTTCGATGCGTTGATGGCAGCGTATTGAAACTGCGCCAAATCGATTTCTCTCGCAAAATCACGTCGACATAGTGCGCCAAAGAATTGATTCCAGCACTTTTCAAAATCGCGAGAATTTTCGCCAAAAATGGAAAGGGGTTAGCCTTACTTTTTTTTCGGGCAAAAAACTTTTGGTCTCGGATTCGATTTGAATGACCCTTCTCTGACCAATCGAACCCTCAGGAACTTAGAAATCGCAGCGGAAAGAGCGTAGGATCAACAGGAGAGAAATGGCGAGCGAAAAAGCACCTGCTGAAAAATGTCGAAAATTCAGGTTCTGGTTTCTTGGCTGTAACTTTCGATGCGTTGATGGCAGCGTATTGAAACTGCGCCCAATCGATTTCTCTCGCAAAATCACGTCCACATAGTGCGCCAAAGAATTGATTCCAGCACTTTTCAAAATCGCGAGGATTTTCGCCAAAAATGGAAAGGGGTTAGCCTTACTTTTTTTTGGGGCAAAAAACTTATGGTCTCGGATTCGATTCAAATGACCCCCCTCTGACCAATTGGACCCTCAGGAACTCAGAAATCGCAGCGAAAAGAGCGTAGGACCAACAGGAGAGAAATGGCGAGCGAAAAAGCACCTGCTGAAAAATGTCGAAAATTCAGGTTCTGGTTTCTTGGCTGTAACTTTCGATGCGTTGATGGCAGCGTATTGTAACTGCGCCCAATCGATTTCTCTCGCAAAATCACGTCGACATAGTGCGCCAAAGAATTGATTCCAGCACTTTTCAAAATCGCGAGAATTTTCGCCAAAAATGGAAAGGGGTTAGCCTTACTTTTTTTTCGGGCAAAAAACTTTTGGTCTCGAATTCGATTCAAATGACCCTTGTCTGACCAATTGGACCCTCAGGAACTCAGAAATCGCAGCGAAAAGAGCGTAGGACCAACAGAAGAGAAATGGCGAGCGAAAAAGCACCTGCTGAAAAATGTCGAAAATTCAGGTTCTGGTTTCTTGGCTGTAACTTTCGATGCGTTGATGGCAGCGTATTGAAACTGCGCCCAATCGATTTCTCTCGCAAAATCACGTCCACATAGTGCGCCAAAGAATTGATTCCAGCACTTTCCAAAATCGCGAGAATTTTCGCCAAAAATGGAAAGGGGTTAGCCTTACTTTTTTTTTGGGCAAAAAACTTTTGGTCTCGGATTCGATTTAAATGACCCTTATCTGACCAATCGAACCCTCAGGAACTTAGAAATCGCAGCGAAAAGAGCGTAGGACCAACAGGAGAGAAATGGCGAGCGAAAAAGCACCTGCTGAAAAATGTCGAAAATTCAGGTTCTGGTTTCTTGGCTGTAACTTTCGATGCGTTGATGGCAGCGTATTGAAACTGCGCCCAATCGATTTCTCTCGCAAAATCACGTCCACATAGTGCGCCAAAGAATTGATTCCGGCACTTTCCAAAATCGCGAGAATTTTCGCCAAAAATGGAAAGGGGTTAGCCTTACTTTTTTTTTGGGCAAAAAACTTTTAGTCTCGGATTCGATTCAAATGACCCTTATCTGACCAATCGAACCCTCAGAAACTCAGAAATCGCAGCGAAAAGAGCGAAGGACCAACAGGAGAGAAATGGCGGGCGAAAAAGCACCTGCTGAAAAATGTCGAAATTTCAGGTTCTGGTTTTTTGGCTGTAACTTTCAATGCGCTGATCGCAGCGTATCGAAACTGCGCTCAATCGATTTCTCTCGCAAAATCACGTCGACATAGTGCGCCAAAGAATTTATTCCAGCACTTTTAAAAATCGCGAGAATTTTCGCCAAAAATGGAAAGGGGTTAGCCTTACTTTTTTTTTGGGCAAAAAACTTTTGGTCTCGGATTCGATTTAAATGACCCTTATCTGACCAATCAAACCCTCAGGAACTTAGAAATCGCAGCGAAAAGAGCGTAGGACCAACAGGAGAGAAATGGCAAGCGAAAAAGCACCTGCTGAAAAATGTCGAAAATTCAGGTTCTGGTTTCTTGGCTGTAACTTTCGATGCGTTGATGGCAGCGTATTGAAACTGCGCCCAATCGATTTCTCTCGCAAAATCACGTCGACATAGTGCGCCAAAGAATTGATTTCAGCACTTTTCAAAATCGCGAGAATTTTCGCCAAAAATGGAAAGGGGTTAGCCTTACTTATTCTTTGGGCGAAAAACTTTTGGTCTCGGATTCGATTTAAATGACCGTTGTCTGACCAATTGGACCCTTAGGAACTCAGAAATCGCATCGAAAAGAGCGTAGGACCAACAGGAGAGAAATGGCGAGCGAAAAAGCACCTGCTGAAAAATGTCGAAAATTCAGGTTCTGGTTTCTTGGCTGTCACTTTCGATGCTTTGATGGCAGCGTATTGAAACTGCGCCCAATCGATTTCTCTCGCAAAATCACGTCGACATAGTGCGCCAAAGAATTGATTTCAGCACTTTTCAAAATCGCGAGAATTTACGCCAAAAATGGAAAGGGGTTAGCCTTACTTTTTCTTTGGGCGAAAAACTTTTGGTCTCGGATTCGATTTAAATGACCCTTGTCTGACCAATTGGACCCTCAGGAACTCAGAAATCGCATTGAAAAGAGCGTAGGACCAACAGGAGAGAAATGGCGAGCGAAAAAGCACCTGCTGAAAAATGTCGAAAATTCAGGTTCTGGTTTCTTGGCTGTAACTTTCGATGCGTTGATGGCAGCGTATTGAAACTGCGCCCAATCGATTTCTCTCGCAAAATCACGTCGACATAGTGCGCCAAAGAATTGATTCCAGCACTTTTAAAAATCGCGAGAATTTTCGCCAAAAATGAAAAGGGGTTAGCCTTACTTTTCTTTTGTGCGGAAAACTTTTGGTCTCGGATTCGATTTAAATGACCCTTGTCCGACCAATTGGACCCTCAGGAACTCAGAAATCGCAGCGAAAAGAGCGTAGGACCAACAGGAGAGAAATGGCGAGCGAAAAAGCACCTGCTGAAAAATGTCGAAAATTCAGGTTCTGGTTTTTTGGCTGTAACTTTCAATGCGCTGATCGCAGCGTATCGAAACTGCGCTCAATCGATTTCCCTCGCAAAATCACGTCGACATAGTGCGCCAAAGAATTTATTCCAGCACTTTTCAAAATCGCGAGAATTTTCGCCAAAAATGGAAAGGGGTTAGCCTTACTTTTTTTTTGGGCGAAAAACTTTTGGTCTCGGATTCGATTTAAATGACCCTTATCTGACCAATCGAACCCTCAGAAACTCAGAAATCGCAGCGAAAAGAGCGTAGGACCAACAGGAGAGAAATGGCGAGCGGAAAAGCACCTGCTGAAAAATGTCGAAATTTCAGGTTCTGGTTTTTTGGCTGTAACTTTCAATGCGCTGATCGCAGCGTATCGAAACTGCGCTCAATCGATTTCTCTCGCAAAATCACGTCGACATAGTGCGCCAAAGAATTTATTCCAGCACTTTTCAAAATCGCGAGAATTTTCGCCAAAAATGGAAAGGGGTTAGCCTTACTTTTTTTTTGGGCAAAAAACTTTTGGTCTCGGATTCGATTTAAATGACCCTTATCTGACCAATCGAACCCTCAGGAACTTAGAAATCGCAGCGAAAAGAGCGTAGGACCAACAGGAGAGAAATGGCGAGCGAAAAAGCACCTGCTGAAAAATGTCGAAAATTCAGGTTCTGGTTTCTTGGCTGTAACTTTCGATGCGTTGATGGCAGCGTATTGAAACTGCGCCCAATCGATTTCTCTCGCAAAATCACGTCGACATAGTGCGCCAAAGAATTGATTTCAGCACTTTTCAAAATCGCGAGAATTTTCGCCAAAAATGGAAAGGGGTTAGCCTTACTTTTTCGTTGGGCGAAAAACTTTTGGTCTCGGATTTGATTTAAATGACCCTTGTCTGACCAATAGGACCCTCAGGAACTCAGAAATCGCATCGAAAAGAGCGTAGGACCAACAGGAGAGAAACGGCGAGCGAAAAAGCACCTGCTGAAAAATGTCGAAATTTCAGGTTCTGGTTTTTTGGCTGTAACTTTCAATGCGTTGATCGCAGCGTATTGAAACTGCGCCCAATCGATTTCTCTCGCAAAATCACGTCCACATAGTGCGCCAAAGAATTGATTCCGGCACTTTCCAAAATCGCGAGAATTTTCGCCAAAAATGGAAAGGGGTTAGCCTTACTTTTTTTTTGGGCAAAAAACTTTTAGTCTCGGATTCGATTTAAATGACCCTTATCTGACCAATCGAACCCTCAGAAACTCAGAAATCGCAGCGAAAAGAGCGAAGGACCAACAGGAGAGAAATGGCGAGCGAAAAAGCACCTGCTGAAAAATGTCGAAATTTCAGGTTCTGGTTTTTTGGCTGTAACTTTCAATGCGCTGATCGCAGCGTATCGAAACTGCGCTCAATCGATTTCTCTCGCAAAATCACGTCGACATAGTGCGCCAAAGAATTGATTCCAGCACTTTCAAAAATCGCGAGAATTTTCGCCAAAAATGGAAAGGGGTTAGCCTTACTTTTTTTTTGGGCAAAAAACTTTTGGTCTCGGATTCGATTTAAATGACCCTTATCTGACCAATCGAACCCTCAGGAACTTAGAAATCGCAGCGAAAAGAGCGTAGGACCAACAGGAGAGAAATATCAAGCGAAAAAGCACCTGCTGAAAAATGTCGAAAATTCAGGTTCTGGTTTCTTGGCTGTAACTTTCGATGCGTTGATGGCAGCGTATTGAAACTGCGCCCAATCGATTTCTCTCGCAAAATCACGTCGACATAGTGCGCCAAAGAATTGATTCCAGCACTTTTAAAAATCGCGAGAATTTTCGCCAAAAATGGAAAGGGGTTAGCCTTACTTTTCTTTTGTGCGGAAAACTTTTGGTCTCGGATTCGATTTAAATGACCCTTGTCCGACCAATTGGACCCTCAGGAACTCAGAAATCGCAGCGAAAAGAGCGTAGGACCAACAGGAGAGAAATGGCGAGCGAAAAAGCACCTGCTGAAAAATGTCGAAAATTCAGGTTCTGGTTTCTTGGCTGTAACTTTCGATGCGTTGATGGCAGCGTATTGAAACTGCGCCCAATCGATTTCTCTCGCAAAATCACGTCGACATAGTGCGCCAAAGAATTGATTCCAGCACTTTCAAAAATCGCGAGAATTTTCGCCAAAAATTGAAAGGGGTTAGCCTTACTTTTCTTTTGTGCGGAAAACTTTTGGTCTCGGATTCGATTTAAATGACCCTTGTCCGACCAATTGGACCCTCAGGAAGTCAGAAATCGCAGCGAAAAGAGCGTAGGACCAACAGGAGAGAAATGGCGAGCGAAAAAGCACCTGCTGAAAAATGTCGAAAATTCAGGTTCTGGTTTTTTGGCTGTAACTTTCAATGCGCTGATCGCAGCGTATCGAAACTGCGCTCAATCGATTTCTCTCGCAAAATCACGTCGACATAGTGCGCCAAAGAATTTATTCCAGCACTTTTCAAAATCGCGAGAATTTTCGCCAAAAATGGAAAGGGGTTAGCCTTACTTTTTTTTTGGGCAAAAAACTTCTGGTCTCGGATTCGATTCAAATGACCCTTATCTGACCAATCGAACCCTCAGGAACTTAGAAATCGCAGCGAAAAGAGCGTAGGACCAACAGGAGAGATATGGCGAGCAAAAAAGCACCTGCTGAAAAATGTCGAAAATTCAGGTTCTGGTTTCTTGGCTGTAACTTTCGATGCGTTGATGGCAGCGTATTGAAACTGCGCCCAATCGATTTCTCTCGCAAAATCACGTCGACATAGTGCGCCAAAGAATTGATTTCAGCACTTTTCAAAATCGCGAGAATTTTCGCCAAAAATGGAAAGGGGTTAGCCTTACTTTTTCTTTGGGCGAAAAACTTTTGGTCTCGGATTTGATTTAAATGACCCTTGTCTGACCAATTGGACCCTCAGGAACTCAGAAATCGCATTGAAAAGAGCGTAGGACCAACAGGAGAGAAATGGCGAGCGAAAAAGCACCTGCTGAAAAATGTCGAAATTTCAGGTTCTGGTTTTTTGGCTGTAACTTTTAATGCGTTGATCGCAGCGTATTGAAACTGCGCCCAATCGATTTCTCTCGCAAAATCACGTCCACATAGTGCGCCAAAGAATTGATTCCAGCACTTTCCAAAATCGCGAGAATTTTCGCCAAAAATGGAAAGGGGTTAGCCTTACTTTTTTTTTGGGCAAAAAACTTTTGGTCTCGGATTCGATTTAAATGACCCTTATCTGACCAATCGAACCCTCAGAAACTCAGAAATCGCAGCGAAAAGAGCGTAGGACCAACAGGAGAGAAATGGCGAGCGGAAAAGCACCTGCTGAAAAATGTCGAAATTTTAGGTTCTGGTTTTTTGGCTGTAACTTTCAATGCGCTGATCGCAGCGTATCGAAACTGCGCTCAATCGATTTCTCTCGCAAAATCACGTCTACATAGTGCGCCAAAGAATTTATTCCAGCACTTTTCAAAATCGC
The DNA here is from genome assembly GCF_021155785.1 of Neodiprion fabricii. NCBI lineage: Eukaryota > Metazoa > Arthropoda > Insecta > Hymenoptera > Diprionidae > Neodiprion > Neodiprion fabricii. The sequence goes on from NC_060239.1 coordinate 23,237,718, forward strand.
GAGAATTTTCGCCAAAAATGGAAAGGGGTTAGCCTTACTTTTTTTTTGGGCAAAAAACTTTTGGTCTCGGATTCGATTTAAGTGACCCTTATCTGACCAATCGAACCCTCAGGAACTTAGAAATCGCAGCGAAAAGAGCGTAGGACCAACAGGAGAGAAATGGCGAGCGAAAAAGCACCTGCTGAAAAATGTCGAAAATTCAGGTTCTGGTTTCTTGGCTGTAACTTTCGATGCGTTGATGGCAGCGTATTGAAACTGCGCCCAATCGATTTCTCTCGCAAAATCACGTCGACATAGTGCGCCAAAGAATTGATTTCAGCACTTTTCAAAATCGCGAGAATTTTCGCCAAAAATGGAAAGGGGTTAGCCTTACTTTTTCTTTGGGCGAAAAACTTTTGGTCTCGGATTTGATTTAAATGACCCTTGTCTGACCAATAGGACCCTCAGGAACTCAGAAATCGCATTGAAAAGAGCGTAGGACCAACAGGAGAGAAACGGCGAGCGAAAAAGCACCTGCTGAAAAATGTCGAAATTTCAGGTTCTGGTTTTTTGGCTGTAACTTTCAATGCGTTGATCGCAGCGTATTGAAACTGCGCCCAATCGATTTCTCTCGCAAAATCACGTCCACATAGTGCGCCAAAGAATTGATTCCGGCACTTTCCAAAATCGCGAGAATTTTCGCCAAAAATGGAAAGGGGTTAGCCTTACTTTTTTTTTGGGCAAAAAACTTTTAGTCTCGGATTCGATTTAAATGACCCTTATCTGACCAATCGAACCCTCAGAAACTCAGAAATCGCAGCGAAAAGAGCGAAGGACCAACAGGAGAGAAATGGCGAGCGAAAAAGCACCTGCTGAAAAATGTCGAAATTTCAGGTTCTGGTTTTTTGGCTGTAACTTTCAATGCGCTGATCGCAGCGTATCGAAACTGCGCTCAATCGATTTCTCTCGCAAAATCACGTCGACATAGTGCGCCAAAGAATTTATTCCAGCACTTTTAAAAATCGCGAGAATTTTCGCCAAAAATGGAAAGGGGTTAGCCTTACTTTTTTTTTGGGCAAAAAACTTTTGGTCTCGGATTCGATTTAAATGACCCTTATCTGACCAATCGAACCCTCAGGAACTTAGAAATCGCAGCGAAAAGAGCGTAGGACCAACAGGAGAGAAATGGCAAGCGAAAAAGCACCTGCTGAAAAATGTCGAAAATTCAGGTTCTGGTTTCTTGGCTGTAACTTTCGATGCGTTGATGGCAGCGTATTGGAACTGCGCCCAATCGATTTCTCTCGCAAAATCACGTCGACATAGTGCGCCAAAGAATTGATTCCAGCACTTTTAAAAATCGCGAGAATTTTCGCCAAAAATGGAAAGGGGTTAGCCTTACTTTTCTTTTGTGCGGAAAACTTTTGGTCTCGGATTCGATTTAAATGACCCTTGTCCGACCAATTGGACCCTCAGGAACTCAGAAATCGCAGCGAAAAGAGCGTAGGACCAACAGGAGAGAAATGGCGAGCGAAAAAGCACCTGCTGAAAAATGTCGAAAATTCAGGTTCTGGTTTTTTGGCTGTAACTTTCAATGCGCTGATCGCAGCGTATCGAAACTGCGCTCAATCGATTTCTCTCGCAAAATCACGTCGACATAGTGCGCCAAAGAATTTACTCCAGCACTTTTCAAAATCGCGAGAATTTTCGCCAAAAATGGAAAGGGGTTAGCCTTACTTTTTTTTTGGGCAAAAAACTTTTGGTCTCGGATTCGATTTAAATGACCCTTATCTGACCAATCGAACCCTCAGGAACTTAGAAATCGCAGCGAAAAGAGCGTAGGACCAACAGGAGAGATATGGCGAGCGAAAAAGCACCTGCTGAAAAATGTCGAAAATTCAGGTTCTGGTTTCTTGGCTGTAACTTTCGATGCGTTGATGGCAGCGTATTGAAACTGCGCCCAATCGATTTCTCTCGCAAAATCACGTCGACATAGTGCGCCAAAGAATTGATTCCAGCACTTTTAAAAATCGCGAGAATTTTCGCCAAAAATGGAAAGGGGTTAGCCTTACTTTTCTTTTGTGCGGAAAACTTTTGGTCTCGGATTCGATTTAAATGACCCTTGTCCGACCAATTGGACCCTCAGGAAGTCAGAAATCGCAGCGAAAAGAGCGTAGGACCAACAGGAGAGAAATGGCGAGCGAAAAAGCACCTGCTGAAAAATGTCGAAAATTCAGGTTCTGGTTTTTTGGCTGTAACTTTCAATGCGCTGATCGCAGCGTATCGAAACTGCGCTCAATCGATTTCTCTCGCAAAATCACGTCGACATAGTGCGCCAAAGAATTTATTCCAGCACTTTTCAAAATCGCGAGAATTTTCGCCAAAAATGGAAAGGGGTTAGCCTTACTTTTTTTTTGGGCAAAAAACTTCTGGTCTCGGATTCGATTCAAATGACCCTTATCTGACCAATCGAACCCTCAGGAACTTAGAAATCGCAGCGAAAAGAGCGTAGGACCAACAGGAGAGATATGGCGAGCGAAAAAGCACCTGCTGAAAAATGTCGAAAATTCAGGTTCTGGTTTCTTGGCTGTAACTTTCGATGCGTTGATGGCAGCGTATTGAAACTGCGCCCAATCGATTTCTCTCGCAAAATCACGTCGACATAGTGCGCCAAAGAATTGATTTCAGCACTTTTCAAAATCGCGAGAATTTTCGCCAAAAATGGAAAGGGGTTAGCCTTACTTTTTCTTTGGGCGAAAAACTTTTGGTCTCGGATTTGATTTAAATGACCCTTGTCTGACCAATTGGACCCTCAGGAACTCAGAAATCGCATTGAAAAGAGCGTAGCACCAACAGGAGAGAAATGGCGAGCGAAAAAGCACCTGCTGAAAAATGTCGAAATTTCAGGTTCTGGTTTTTTGGCTGTAACTTTTAATGCGTTGATCGCAGCGTATTGAAACTGCGCCCAATCGATTTCTCTCGCAAAATCACGTCCACATAGTGCGCCAAAGAATTGATTCCAGCACTTTCCAAAATCGCGAGAATTTTCGCCAAAAATGGAAAGGGGTTAGCCTTACTTTTTTTTTGGGCAAAAAACTTTTGGTCTCGGATTCGATTTAAATGACCCTTATCTGACCAATCGAACCCTCAGAAACTCAGAAATCGCAGCGAAAAGAGCGTAGGACCAACAGGAGAGAAATGGCGAGCGGAAAAGCACCTGCTGAAAAATGTCGAAATTTCAGGTTCTGGTTTTTTGGCTGTAACTTTCAATGCGCTGATCGCAGCGTATCGAAACTGCGCTCAATCGATTTCTCTCGCAAAATCACGTCGACATAGTGCGCCAAAGAATTTATTCCAGCACTTTTCAAAATCGCGAGAATTTTCGCCAAAAATGGAAAGGGGTTAGCCTTACTTTTTTTTTGGGCAAAAAACTTTTGGTCTCGGATTCGATTTAAGTGACCCTTATCTGACCAATCGAACCCTCAGGAACTTAGAAATCGCAGCGAAAAGAGCGTAGGACCAACAGGAGAGAAATGGCGAGCGAAAAAGCACCTGCTGAAAAATGTCGAAAATTCAGGTTCTGGTTTCTTGGCTGTAACTTTCGATGCGTTGATGGCAGCGTATTGAAACTGCGCCCAATCGATTTCTCTCGCAAAATCACGTCGACATAGTGCGCCAAAGAATTGATTTCAGCACTTTTCAAAATCGCGAGAATTTTCGCCAAAAATGGAAAGGGGTTAGCCTTACTTTTTCTTCGGGCGAAAAACTTTTGGTCTCGGATTTGATTTAAATGACCCTTGTCTGACCAATTGGACCCTCAGGAACTCAGAAATCGCATTGAAAAGAGCGTAGGACCAACAGGAGAGAAACGTCGAGCGAAAAAGCACCTGCTGAAAAATGTCGAAATTTCAGGTTCTGGTTTTTTGGCTGTAACTTTCAATGCGTTGATCGCAGCGTATTGAAACTGCGCCCAATCGATTTCTCTCGCAAAATCACGTCCACGTAGTGCGCCAAAGAATTGATTCCAGCACTTTCCAAAATCGCGAGAATTTTCGCCAAAAATGGAAAGGGGTTAGCCTTACTTTTTTTTTGGGCAAAAAACTTTTGGTCTCGGATTCGATTTAAATGACCCTTATCTGACCAATCGAACCCTCAGAAACTCAGAAATCGCAGCGAAAAGAGCGTAGGACCAACAGGAGAGAAATGGCGAGCGAAAAAGCACCTGCTGAAAAATGTCGAAATTTCAGGTTCTGGTTTTTTGGCTGTAACTTTTAATGCGTTGATCGCAGCGTATTGAAACTGCGCCCAATCGATTTCTCTCGCAAAATCACGTCCACATAGTGCGCCAAAGAATTGATTCCAGCACTTTTCAAAATCGCGAGAATTTTCGCCAAAAATGGAAAGGGGTTAGCCTTACTTTTTTTTTTAGGCAAAAAACTTTCGGTCTCGGATTCGATTTAAATGACCCTTGTCTGACCAATTGGACCCTCAGGAACTCAGAAATCGCAGCGAAAAGAGCGTAGGACCAACAGGAGAGAAATGGCGAGCGAAAAAGCACCTGCTGAAAAATGTCGAAATTTCAGGTTCTGGTTTTTTGGCTGTAACTTTTAATGCGTTGATCGCAGCGTATTGAAACTGCGCACAATCGATTTCTTTCGCAAAATCACGTCCACATAGTGCGCCAAAGAAATGATTCCAGCACTTTCCAAAATCGCGAGAATTTTCGCCAAAAATGGAAAGGGGTTAGCCTTACTTTTTTTTTGGGCAAAAAACTTTTGGTCTCGGATTCGATGTAAATGACCCTTATCTGACCAATCGAACCCTCAGAAACTCAGAAATCGCAGCGAAAAGAGCGTAGGACCAACAGGAGAGAAATGGCGAGCGAAAAAGCACCTGCTGAAAAATGTCGAAATTTCAGGTTCTGGTTTTTTGGCTGTAACTTTTAATGCGTTGATCGCAGCGTATTGAAACTGCGCCCAATCGATTTCTCTCGCAAAATCACGTCCACATAGTGCGCCAAAGAATTGATTCCAGCACTTTTCAAAATCGCGAGAATTTTCGCCAAAAATGGAAAGGGGTTAGCCTTACTTTTTTTTTTAGGCAAAAAACTTTCGGTCTCGGATTCGATTTAAATGACCCTTGTCTGACCAATTGGACCCTCAGGAACTCAGAAATCGCAGCGAAAAGAGCGTAGGACCAACAGGAGAGAAATGGCGAGCGAAAAAGCACCTGCTGAAAAATGTCGAAATTTCAGGTTCTGGTTTTTTGGCTGTAACTTTTAATGCGTTGATCGCAGCGTATTGAAACTGCGCACAATCGATTTCTTTCGCAAAATCACGTCCACATAGTGCGCCAAAGAAATGATTCCAGCACTTTCCAAAATCGCGAGAATTTTCGCCAAAAATGGAAAGGGGTTAGCCTTACTTTTTTTTTGGGCAAAAAACTTTTGGTCTCGGATTCGATGTAAATGACCCTTATCTGACCAATCGAACCCTCAGAAACTCAGAAATCGCAGCGAAAAGAGCGTAGGACCAACAGGAGAGAAATGGCGAGCGAAAAAGCACCTGCTGAAAAATGTCGAAATTTCAGGTTCTGGTTTTTTGGCTGTAACTTTTAATGCGTTGATCGCAGCGTATTGAAACTGCGCACAATCGATTTCTTTCGCAAAATCACGTCCACATAGTGCGCCAAAGAAATGATTCCAGCACTTTCCAAGATCGCGAGAATTTTCGCCAAAAATGGAAAGGGGTTAGCCTTACTTTTTTTTTGGGCAAAAAACTTTTGGTCTCGGATTCGATGTAAATGACCCTTATCTGACCAATCGAACCCTCAGAAACTCAGAAATCGCAGCGAAAAGAGCGTAGGACCAACAGGAGAGAAATGGCGAGCGAAAAAGCACCTGCTGAAAAATGTCGAAATTTCAGGTTCTGGTTTTTTGGCTGTAACTTTTAATGCGTTGATCGCAGCGTATTGAAACTGCGCCCAATCGATTTCTTTCGCAAAATCACGTCCACATAGTGCGCCAAAGAAATGATTCCAGCACTTTCCAAAATCGCGAGAATTTTCGCCAAAAATGGAAAGGGGTTAGCCTTACTTTTTTTTTGGGCAAAAAACTTTTGGTCTCGGATTCGATTTAAATGACCCTTATCTGACCAATCGAACCCTCAGAAACTCAGAAATCGCAGCGAAAAGAGCGTAGGACCAACAGGAGAGAAATGGCGAGCGAAAAAGCACCTGCTGAAAAATGTCGAAATTTCAGGTTCTGGTTTTTTGGCTGTAACTTTTAATGCGTTGATCGCAGCGTATTGAAACTGCGCTTAATCAATTTCTCTCGCAAAATCACGTCCACATAGTGCGCCAAAGAATTTATTCCAGCACTTTTCAAAATCGCGAGAATTTTCGCCAAAAATGGAAAGGGGTTAGCCTTACTTTTTCTTTGGGCGAAAAACTTTTGGTCTCGGATTTGATTTAAATGACCCTTGTCTGACCAATTGGACCCTCAGGAACTCAGAAATCGCATTGAAAAGAGCGTAGGACCAACAGGAGAGAAATGGCGAGCGAAAAAGCACCTGCTGAAAAATGTCGAAATTTCAGGTTCTGGTTTTTTGGCTGTAACTTTTAATGCGTTGATCGCAGCGTATTGAAACTGCGCCCAATCGATTTCTCTCGCAAAATCACGTCCACATAGTGCGCCAAAGAATTGATTCCAGCACTTTCCAAAATCGCGAGAATTTTCGCCAAAAATGGAAAGGGGTTAGCCTTACTTTTTTTTTGGGCAAAAAACTTTTGGTCTCAGATCCGATTTGTATGTATGTATGTTTGTTATATTTATTGTTACCATTGGGGTTACAAGGATTTCCCTTTTCCTCTTCCTTTACAATATTTTTTTACATTTTTTCTTAACCTATTCTTACCCTAATTCTTACTTCCTACCTTATCCTTACTCAATTTCTAATTGCCTGTGTCCTGTGCCATTGCCTTGCCATCCCCTTACTTTCCCTCTTATCCTTTTCTGATTTTTTTTTTTTTCTTTTTTTTTATCCCCATCTTTACCTAACCTTATCCTATTTCACCTTATTCTATTCCCTAAATCGTCCTAACCCTAACCGACTTCCATTTCCCATTCATCTCTCACTCTTTTATTCTTTTGTACCTCCCTGATCCTTTTAATTCTCTCATCCAGACTTCCCCCCCCCCCCCTCCTCACCCAACATCTCCCTCATCACCTCCTGCCAGCTTTCCTCCCTTCTATCCCAGCCTACGCACCTTTCCCGCACGTGCTCCCATGTTTCCTTCTCCCCCCGCACACCCTACACCTTCTCTTTTCCTCTTCTTCCCAGTACCTTGCCTTCTTCATCTCGCTTCCTGATCTAAATCTTGCCACCCTTATCCACCTGCTTTCTCCCCATCCCTTTCCCAGATATCCTGGTATCCCTTCTCCTTTCACTAGCCTGTACCATCTGTTGTACCTCGATTCCCTCATTTTCTCCCACCTCTCTTTTCTCTGTTCTTCCCTCTCTCTCTCCTCTATTTCCCTGAACTCCATCTCGCCCCTCTCCCTTCTCGCGACTACCTCCCTACTCTCTGCTCCCCTTTCCGCAAAGAAACTTTCCCTTTCTCTTTCCCACCTTGATCCCTGCCTCCCAGTCTCAGATTCGATTTAAATGACCCTTATCTGACCAATTGGGCCCTCTGGACCTCAGAAATCGCAGCGAAAAGAGCGTAGGACCAACAGGAGAGATATGGCGAGCGAAAAAGCACCTGCTGAAAAATGTCGAAAATTCAGGTTCTGGTTTCTTGGCTGTAACTTTCGATGCGTTGATGGCAGCGTATTGAAACTGCGCCCAATCGATTTCTCTCGCAAAATCACGTCGACATAGTGCGCCAAAGAATTGATTTCAGCACTTTTCAAAATCGCGAGAATTTTCGCCAAAAATGGAAAGGGGTTAGCCTTACTTTTTCTTTGGGCGAAAAACTTTTGGTCTCGGATTTGATTTAAATGACCCTTGTCTGACCAATTGGACCCTCAGGAACTCAGAAATCGCATTGAAAAGAGCGTAGGACCAACAGGAGAGAAATGGCGAGCGAAAAAGCACCTGCTGAAAAATGTCGAAATTTCAGGTTCTGGTTTTTTGGCTGTAACTTTTAATGCGTTGATCGCAGCGTATTGAAACTGCGCCCAATCGATTTCTCTCGCAAAATCACGTCCACATAGTGCGCCAAAGAATTGATTCCAGCACTTTCCAAAATCGCGAGAATTTTCGCCAAAAATGGAAAGGGGTTAGCCTTACTTTTTTTTTGGGCAAAAAACTTTTGGTCTCGGATTCGATTTAAATGACCCTTATCTGACCAATCGAACCCTCAGAAACTCAGAAATCGCAGCGAAAAGAGCGTAGGACCAACAGGAGAGAAATGGCGAGCGGAAAAGCACCTGCTGAAAAATGTCGAAATTTCAGGTTCTGGTTTTTTGGCTGTAACTTTCAATGCGCTGATCGCAGCGTATCGAAACTGCGCTCAATCGATTTCTCTCGCAAAATCACGTCGACATAGTGCGCCAAAGAATTTATTCCAGCACTTTTCAAAATTGCGAGAATTTTCGCCAAAAATGGAAAGGGGTTAGCCTTACTTTTTTTTTGGGCAAAAAACTTTTGGTCTCGGATTCGATTTAAGTGACCCTTATCTGACCAATCGAACCCTCAGGAACTTAGAAATCGCAGCGAAAAGAGCGTAGGACCAACAGGAGAGAAATGGCGAGCGAAAAAGCACCTGCTGAAAAATGTCGAAAATTCAGGTTCTGGTTTCTTGGCTGTAACTTTCGATGCGTTGATGGCAGCGTATTGAAACTGCGCCCAATCGATTTCTCTCGCAAAATCACGTCGACATAGTGCGCCAAAGAATTGATTTCAGCACTTTTCAAAATCGCGAGAATTTTCGCCAAAAATGGAAAGGGGTTAGCCTTACTTTTTCTTTGGGCGAAAAACTTTTGGTCTCGGATTTGATTTAAATGACCCTTGTCTGACCAATTGGACCCTCAGGAACTCAGAAATCGCATTGAAAAGAGCGTAGGACCAACAGGAGAGAAACGTCGAGCGAAAAAGCACCTGCTGAAAAATGTCGAAATTTCAGGTTCTGGTTTTTTGGCTGTAACTTTCAATGCGTTGATCGCAGCGTATTGAAACTGCGCCCAATCGATTTCTCTCGCAAAATCACGTCCACGTAGTGCGCCAAAGAATTGATTCCAGCACTTTCCAAAATCGCGAGAATTTTCGCCAAAAATGGAAAGGGGTTAGCCTTACTTTTTTTTTGGGCAAAAAACTTTTGGTCTCGGATTCGATTTAAATGACCCTTATCTGACCAATCGAACCCTCAGAAACTCAGAAATCGCAGCGAAAAGAGCGTAGGACCAACAGGAGAGAAATGGCGAGCGAAAAAGCACCTGCTGAAAAATGTCGAAATTTCAGGTTCTGGTTTTTTGGCTGTAACTTTTAATGCGTTGATCGCAGCGTATTGAAACTGCGCCCAATCGATTTCTCTCGCAAAATCACGTCCACATAGTGCGCCAAAGAATTGATTCCAGCACTTTTCAAAATCGCGAGAATTTTCGCCAAAAATGGAAAGGGGTTAGCCTTACTTTTTTTTTTAGGCAAAAAACTTTCGGTCTCGGATTCGATTTAAATGACCCTTGTCTGACCAATTGGACCCTCAGGAACTCAGAAATCGCAGCGAAAAGAGCGTAGGACCAACAGGAGAGAAATGGCGAGCGAAAAAGCACCTGCTGAAAAATGTCGAAATTTCAGGTTCTGGTTTTTTGGCTGTAACTTTTAATGCGTTGATCGCAGCGTATTGAAACTGCGCACAATCGATTTCTTTCGCAAAATCACGTCCACATAGTGCGCCAAAGAAATGATTCCAGCACTTTCCAAAATCGCGAGAATTTTCGCCAAAAATGGAAAGGGGTTAGCCTTACTTTTTTTTTGGGCAAAAAACTTTTGGTCTCGGATTCGATGTAAATGACCCTTATCTGACCAATCGAACCCTCAGAAACTCAGAAATCGCAGCGAAAAGAGCGTAGGACCAACAGGAGAGAAATGGCGAGCGAAAAAGCACCTGCTGAAAAATGTCGAAATTTCAGGTTCTGGTTTTTTGGCTGTAACTTTTAATGCGTTGATCGCAGCGTATTGAAACTGCGCACAATCGATTTCTTTCGCAAAATCACGTCCACATAGTGCGCCAAAGAAATGATTCCAGCACTTTCCAAAATCGCGAGAATTTTCGCCAAAAATGGAAAGGGGTTAGCCTTACTTTTTTTTTGGGCAAAAAACTTTTGGTCTCGGATTCGATGTAAATGACCCTTATCTGACCAATCGAACCCTCAGAAACTCAGAAATCGCAGCGAAAAGAGCGTAGGACCAACAGGAGAGAAATGGCGAGCGAAAAAGCACCTGCTGAAAAATGTCGAAATTTCAGGTTCTGGTTTTTTGGCTGTAACTTTTAATGCGTTGATCGCAGCGTATTGAAACTGCGCCCAATCGATTTCTTTCGCAAAATCACGTCCACATAGTGCGCCAAAGAAATGATTCCAGCACTTTCCAAAATCGCGAGAATTTTCGCCAAAAATGGAAAGGGGTTAGCCTTACTTTTTTTTTGGGCAAAAAACTTTTAGTCTCGGATTCGATTTAAATGACCCTTATCTGACCAATCGAACCCTCAGAAACTCAGAAATCGCAGCGAAAAGAGCGTAGGACCAACAGGAGAGAAATGGCGAGCGAAAAAGCACCTGCTGAAAAATGTCGAAATTTCAGGTTCTGGTTTTTTGGCTGTAACTTTTAATGCGTTGATCGCAGCGTATTGAAACTGCGCTTAATCAATTTCTCTCGCAAAATCACGTCCACATAGTGCGCCAAAGAATTTATTCCAGCACTTTTCAAAATCGCGAGAATTTTCGCCAAAAATGGAAAGGGGTTAGCCTTACTTTTTCTTTGGGCGAAAAACTTTTGGTCTCGGATTTGATTTAAATGACCCTTGTCTGACCAATTGGACCCTCAGGAACTCAGAAATCGCATTGAAAAGAGCGTAGGACCAACAGGAGAGAAATGGCGAGCGAAAAAGCACCTGCTGAAAAATGTCGAAATTTCAGGTTCTGGTTTTTTGGCTGTAACTTTTAATGCGTTGATCGCAGCGTATTGAAACTGCGCCCAATCGATTTCTCTCGCAAAATCACGTCCACATAGTGCGCCAAAGAATTGATTCCAGCACTTTCCAAAATCGCGAGAATTTTCGCCAAAAATGGAAAGGGGTTAGCCTTACTTTTTTTTTGGGCAAAAAACTTTTGGTCTCAGATCCGATTTGTATGTATGTATGTTTGTTATATTTATTGTTACCATTGGGGTTACAAGGATTTCCCTTTTCCTCTTCCTTTACAATATTTTTTTACATTTTTTCTTAACCTATTCTTACCCTAATTCTTACTTCCTACCTTATCCTTACTCAATTTCTAATTGCCTGTGTCCTGTGCCATTGCCTTGCCATCCCCTTACTTTCCCTCTTATCCTTTTCTGATTTTTTTTTTTTTCTTTTTTTTTATCCCCATCTTTACCTAACCTTATCCTATTTCACCTTATTCTATTCCCTAAATCGTCCTAACCCTAACCGACTTCCATTTCCCATTCATCTCTCACTCTTTTATTCTTTTGTACCTCCCTGATCCTTTTAATTCTCTCATCCAGACTTCCCCCCCCCCCCCCCCTCCTCACCCAACATCTCCCTCATCACCTCCTGCCAGCTTTCCTCCCTTCTATCCCAGCCTACGCACCTTTCCCGCACGTGCTCCCATGTTTCCTTCTCCCCCCGCACACCCTACACCTTCTCTTTTCCTCTTCTTCCCAGTACCTTGCCTTCTTCATCTCGCTTCCTGATCTAAATCTTGCCACCCTTATCCACCTGCTTTCTCCCCATCCCTTTCCCAGATATCCTGGTATCCCTTCTCCTTTCACTAGCCTGTACCATCTGTTGTACCTCGATTCCCTCATTTTCTCCCACCTCTCTTTTCTCTGTTCTTCCCTCTCTCTCTCCTCTATTTCCCTGAACTCCATCTCGCCCCTCTCCCTTCTCGCGACTACCTCCCTACTCTCTGCTCCCCTTTCCGCAAAGAAACTTTCCCTTTCTCTTTCCCACCTTGATCCCTGCCTCCCAGTCTCAGATTCGATTTAAATGACCCTTATCTGACCAATTGGGCCCTCTGGACCTCAGAAATCGCAGCGAAAAGAGCGTAGGACCAACAGGAGAGATATGGCGAGCGAAAAAGCACCTGCTGAAAAATGTCGAAAATTCAGGTTCTGGTTTTTTGGCTGTAACTTTTAATGCGTTGATCGCAGCGTATTGAAACTGCGCCCAATCGATTTCTCTCGCAAAATCACGCTGACATAGTGCGCCAAAGAATTGATTCCAGCACTTTTCAAAATCACGAGAATTTTCGCCAAAAATGGAAAGGGGTTAGCCTTACAATTGGATGAAGAATATAAAGACAGTTGTCCGAATGGGCTTTGATGTGACAACCGAAAATTGACTCGTGAGATGTTCCAACGGTAGAGTTGAGAACTTATTGCAGAACATCAGAGAGTTTCCCATTTCGACGTGATGCTGGCTGCATTTACCTTCTGAGTAACACAGTCTACGCAATGGTAAGCCCAAGCCAGTACTTGGCCTGTGTGTACTTACCAACTTGTCGGCGATACAAGAAATTAATAATGAGAATAAATATCTTTGAAAAGTCGTAGCAAAACAGTGATTCAATTAAAGTATCGGTACCCGAGAGAAGAATGTATTCATAGTTCATGAATAAAAATGGAACAGATGTAATAATGATGCAGAGACCGAAAAGTATAAATGTATATGCGTTCCACGTACGACATTGATATGTATGATTCATTCATGATCAATACGTGATGCATACTATAAATTCTATAATTTTCTAGGAAACATACTAGATTATCCTCAATAATCGGCAATAATATGAGAATAAAAGACGTTCGTTTCGATATGGGACTCAATTCGATACGCAATCTATATATTCCATAACATTATTATTCAGAATTAGGAGTCGGAATAGGAGTGGAATCAGGAGTAGGAGTTGGAATAGAAGTAGGATCAGGAGTACGTTCAAGAGTGAGAGTAGATATAGGAGTAGAATCAGGAGTTGGAGTAAGATCGTACTAGAAGTAGGAGTAAGATTGGAGTAGCAGTAGAAGTAGGAGTAGGAGTAGGATCAGGAGTAGAAGTGGGAGTAGGACGAGTAGTAGGTATAGGAGTAGGATGAGAAGTAGGAGTAAGAGTAGGAGTAGGATCAGGAGTAGGAGTAGAAGTTGGAGTATAGGAGGAGAATATGGACGGGAAGGCTAGAGGAGTGTAGGGTAGGGTAGGGTATGGTAGGGTAGGGTACGGTAGGGTACGGTTTCCTACTCCTGATCCTACTCTTGATCCTACTTCTACTCCTGCTCCCAATCCTGAACCTACTCCTGATCCTACTCCCACTTATATAAATGTTATACGGTGCACAAATCCTCGTCCTCCTCGTCCTCTCTTTGAAGTAGAGTTTCGCTGGGTAGTGAACCTGGAGCGCAGGAACCACGGAGCGCTTGTCCTGGAAATTGCGTGTCACTAGGAAGTGGACCTGAAGCGCAGAAACTACACAGCGCTTGGTCAAAAGTCACCAGGTCAAGAATCTGGACAGCCAGAACTACGGAGCGCTCGTTCTGGAAGTCGAGTTTCACGAGGTAGCGGACCTGGAGTGCAGAAACTACAGAGCGCTTGCCATGGATCTCGAGTTGCACCCGGAAGAGGACCCGGAGTGCAGGAACCACGGAGGTAGAGAACCCGGTACACGAAGTCTGCGGAGCGCGAATCTCATACGTCCTCTCTACTGCGCGGTTGTTTCCAGACTGAGAAATTCAGCTTGCTGATTGTCGGCTATATAGATTGATGAGGTCAGGAGAAAAAAAATTTTGGGTGACGTCACTTTCTGAACATCCGAAGATCCGAACATCCAAACTTTGGTTTCGAACTTTAATACTGTGTATGATGTATGATGTATGATGTATGATGTAGGATGTACGATGATGTATGATGTACGATGTATGATGATATGATATGATGTATCTATACTGATTTTAGTTTTTCAGACAAGAAATACGCACATTATCTTTTCTGCCGATTCCAGACTCAAGCGGCTAGGCCTTTCGATGGTCAACCGTTGACCAAAGATATATTCTTCATTTCAGGTCAGCTAATAACGCTGCCGTTCTGCGACTCAGACCTCTACCCAACGTAAATACTTCACTTGCGACTAGCTAAAACAGCGTATCGATTCTCTGCCTACGAAAATTCAAGATCGAGAAAGCAAATGAAAAGTTCTTGGAATAATTATGAATATTAATGTTATGGAATACATCGAGCACGTATCGAGTTGAATCCCATTTAGTAATGAATAATTCTTCTATGTTCATATCATAGCCGTATTATTGTAGATAATCCAGTTTCGCTCTTGGAAAATTATAAAAGTTATAGTATGCATCACGTATTAATCGTAAATGGATCATTTATATATCAATATCGTACACGGACCGCATATACATATATACTTCTTGGTCTCATTATTGCATCTGATCGATTATTATTTACGATATATGTATACATTGTTCTGTCGGGTATCTATGCTTTAATTAAATCACTGTTTTGCTACGAATTTTGGAAGAAATTTGTTCTCATTATTAATTTCTTGTATCGCCGACAAGCCGATAAGTACACACAGGCTAAGTACTGGCTTTGGCTTTCCATTACGACGACTGTCTTACTCGGAAGGTGAATGCAAACAGCATCATGTCAAAATCGGTAACTCTGATGTTCTGCAATAATACTCAACTGTACCGTCGGAACATCTCAGGGGGCACAAGCGCACAACAATTTTCGGTTGTCACACCAAAGCTCATAAGGGCAACTGTCTTTGTATTCTTCTGTCAACGGTACAGTGGATGTATAAAACAATTCTATTCAAATTTTTTACTACTCGAAAAAATTTTCAAATAATGGATCATCTTAACTAATAATAAATATCATATCACTGACAGAGAAAGATAGTACACGCTTAGTTGGTATCAGTCAAGCGATTGATAAGACTCTACGTAAATATTATAGTTATACTTATCTACTAAGAACATTCGTATTTCGTAAGCCATAACAACTTCAAGAGTGGATTAACTTGTTTTAAAAAAAATGTTAATCAGTAACCGTAGCGTCATTGCTTTCTGTGTAGCATTCACGCCAGCTTCCGGATCGTAAAACTTCAGATATGGTTTAGATAGATTTAAGATATGACATAATAGTATATTTGAAAATATTAACTTATGGTCATTATGATTTTGACGGTATACTAATTTTAGACTAATTCTGAATCAGATTTTAAAAGAAATTTTCATGATTATTGCATGATTGCACCCGTCGCTAATTAATCTATTACCGCAAGTAGATGATTAAGGAAAATATTTTGCAGCTATGAATTTTGAACACTTTGGATGCTTCGATTTCAATAACTTAAAATCATCGAGCTTGTACAATTTTCAATTTCTATTTAAACATTAAAAAACATTCGTAGAAGAGGTAACAATAAAGATGTTGCTTATGATCGCAAATCTTTAGTAAATTTCACATACAGTCGACTAATTGTGCAAGGCGCGAATCAACCTGTATCAACAGTAAATTCAATTTCCCTATTGGAAAACGAGCTCAGACCAGAGTCATGTAATCCAATTCTCAAACGCAACAATGAACAAGGATCATTAGCACAGGAGGAGGAAGTTTATATTTGTGCCGTAAAATCATCAGCTGTTGGACGGTGACTGATAGATCACTCGTCAACGATATTCCTCTATCGGACTTCATTCTACAAGCATTACGCGAATACATACACGCAGATCTTCGAGGCCATAGCAGAGATGACGGGATTTTTTTGCAATTAGGGGCATCTAACATCCGCAAAAAAATAATTGCTTACCTCAGCAGGCGCTGCACTCTGACGCGTTTAAAAAAAATGTCAACTGCATATGGACTCCGCACCCATAGAATAAAAGCCCACGTAACCATTGTTGCCATCCGAACGAAGGACGGACGCTATTTGTAGGTAGATTTGCATCTAAATATACATACGAGGCTAATTGATTGCCATTTTGATGGAATTGGTTAGAGGTTTTGTAAACTGTGCTACAGGTACGGACGCTAATTCAATTACAGTAATTTCGCTGAATCGTTTTATAGATATTGCATAAGGTCAATCCGACGTTACGTTACCTCGCAACACCATGCGAATGCAAATCATCCGATTGTGCGATACGTACAATTTCAACGCCCCCTTACATCTATGCAAGTATAGTCGCATAATATCGTGAAAAGGAATTTTTGCTCACTACCGGTCACACCTGTTTTGACCCAAAGACAATCGGCTACGCAAGAACTGAATTTGACCCAGAAACATCGCCTTCACAGGTTCAATCTGTAAGGACGTCTTTGTCCTCGCCCTCTTAGTCGTAATCGTTGCTTGATCTGTTGCGTATGCAGTCTTTTATTGCATGCCGTTTTACATCTGAAGAAAACCAGGGATTCAAGCGCAAAATATCGTTGCACAAAGATTGGTGATAGGTAACACTGGTTATTGCCGGATCGCTCGAAATCCGGGACACACTTTACGGTAACCTTGCACTACTTACGCCTCGTTCGTACAAATTGCAGTTTTGCAGATTACGGCATGGTTTCTGTTATATTGCCCAGATTCGAGGATAATGATGTACCGGCGATTCGTGGGTCGGATGATAACGTAATTGTTTTGAGCTCAAGGCCATATAGCGTGCCGCTATTTAAATGTCGCTCTTATTGACCCATGAGTTCTTCGCCCACTTCGCGCACAAGAAACTCCATTAGTTAATTCATTCTCCAGAGATACTCCAGGTGGATAATATCGGGATTCATTTTATTTTTGCAGGACGATTGGAACCAGCTTCTGACTTCATCCTCGAAAAACCCCAGTTGGTGGCCGCAGCATCTTTACCGCAATGACTCCGTGCATAATTCAAAAAGTGAGTTCATGCATTAATTGCGAGATCACAAGTCCCCGTGCATATTTCTAATGTGATGTTCTGAAACCGATGAGTACCGTTGAAGCGGCTAAAACTGACGCTTTTGTTGTTATTTCAGAGTCCTCAAAAATTCTTCACTTCTCAGAATGGAGTGAATGGTCTGTTTGTAGTAATCACTGCACACAAAACAGAGTGAGGAGGTGCCAAGCGAAGAAAAAATGTGGAACCACCGTTCTTAGAGTAAGTTTCGCCGATACGTGCTGATAATTAAACTAAAGACAGGCAAATTGATGCTAGAAGAGAAAAATTTTACTCACCATCGGTTCTGTAAAGGGTCAAGAAACATCGAATTCTTGTTTTTTATATTGACTGATACTGTGAATATCGTAAATTTTGAACAGTATAAGACTGTACCTATCGCCGATAGTTTACCAATCATTGATACGTGTAGGAAGAACGGAGCTGTTTCCACAAGAGACGAGGAAAGCGAAGAAGATGCCGTCAGCGTCAGAGACACAGGGATCGGCATAAAGAGAAGTTTCACGTTGTGCAGGTGAGTCGGTACTGCAACAAATTAAAGTCACTCCGATACCATAAAGCAGCAAAAAAGCTGCTAATGGCCACGACGCTTCTAAAGGTGGTCGTCAGTGGACGCATAAGAACCCCGGAAGCCTGCAGCAAACCTTCTGCACCGTCGTAACTACTGCACAAATAAATTTCACTCAAAAAGGAGAACGAACGTCTTACAAACTTTGTCCCTGCGCGTATAATAGTTATAGATCGATTAAATACCTGTATCGGACGTTACTGAAGTTCATCAAGGCATGCAAAAGATCGTTTAGTCACGGAACGACTGTCAATTAAGCGAGCAGTTACTACGTTATCCTTGACAGTCATCCGTGAGACTATTTCCAACTTATCTTCATTTGAATCTCCAGATTCCAAAAGAAGCGGAACCCAGACAAGGCAGACGAAAGGGTAATCAAGGCCAGAAGGGACCGCGCAAACGACCAAACCGCTTCTATGGAAAATGGAGCAAATGGTCAACGTGCAGCAGGAGTTGCACTACGCAACGACACAGGTACGGGCTATCCAAATATAGCTTCAACATGTTTCCGGTTATCAAATTATGCACGCTTGAAATTGAGCTACTGGAAGTAGGCACAGGAGTGAATACAGAGTTATGCATTGTACATGTAAGAGTGACCGTTCATGATCCAGTTCAGAAATACAACATACGCAGGGGTCAAGTTACGAAGTCGCAAACTTTCCAGCTCAAATTTATTGTGCTTGACTCTTCGAAGCAATCTTGCGGTTGGCTGCAGAGGTTTTATTCTTCATTTTATTCTGAAGGTGGTGCAGACGGCCAAGAATTTGCGGACGCGACGTCATACGCGAAAGCGCCTACTGTTACGTCGAAGGGAGCTTCTGTCAAAAATGGATTTATCGACGAATACAAGGACGATACGAAGACGACAACGATGGTGAGTCTTTTCTTTACCTTCTTTCCTTATTTTTCGCAGCATAGTAAACAACGATCGTAACTTTGCAGTACGTGGTGAAACTGCTTTCCAGCGTGACCTTGTATTAATGCTACCTAGAAACAGTGAAATGTCACAGTGCAGTTTCTACCTCGTGAACAATCGATGAAGACTGATTGTGTCGGAATCACATTTTACTGATGGTAGAGAGATCCCGTGAATTTGAGGGATATGTGCTGGTATATGAATTGAAAAAATTCATTTTTAAACAAGGCGTGTGTTTCTACAGTGGATCAAGAGTTGGACGAATTAGATCTCCGACCGAACATGGTGGACTCCTTCAGCGGCACCGTTGAGGAACCGTGGAAATGTGGAGTGCTCAATTCCAGTAGAAACTCAAGGCTGTCCTATTTCACCAGGATCATTGGAGGGCGTCCAGCAACGGCGGGAAATTGGCCATGGCAGGTTGCCATACTGAACAGATTCCGGGTAAGATTCTTAAATAATGAGATTTGACTTCTCTTACATTGCAAGAGCTACATTCAGAAAACGAAAACTTTCCTTCGTGATTTCTGTGCTGCTGGTCCTTTGCTGTCTTTGATGTCCTTTTTGCGTTCCTGGGGGTCCAGTTAGCCTAGAAAGGGTCATACAAATCGATTCTGAAACAAAAAATATTCACTTGAAAAAAGATTAAAGCTAACTAGAATGGCGAAACAGTGCGGTTTGTGTAATAATCTTGTGAACGAAACAAGTGACTTTCTTACCCGCGAATAAATATATAAACGTCTTTTTCATGTTTCAAGTGCTAAAAAGAACATGAATGTACTGGATCCCTTGAAAAAATTTCTGAAATACACTTGTGATAAATGTGAAAATAGAAATACGAGTGCCAGTGATCAGCTGTCCAGGCCGAGGACGAAGCTCCAGATACTAACAACAGGGCCTTAGATAACGACAGTCAGGAAGTTAAGAACCTGAAAAATCGTATATCAACTATTGAGAAGCGATGCAGTTCTGCTGTAACAAAATTCATGATTTTGTCCCACCAACTACTAATTTAAACAAGGAAATAATACTTTTGAAAAAGAAATACACAAGCTGCAAAAAAGAACAAAAGAATCGGACGATAAAGTGGAATCCATGGCGGCGACAGTACAAGAATTTAAACAAAAACTCACCAGGTAGCGGACCTGGAGCGTAGAAAGTACGGAGCGCTTGCCCTGGTACTCGAGTTGCACCAGGAAGCTGACCCGGAGCACAGAATCCAGGAGGTAGAGAACCCGGTACTCGAAATCTGCGGAGCACGAATCTCACACGTCCGCTCTACTGCGCGGTTGTTTCCGGACTGAGAAATTCGGCTAGCTGATTTTCGTCGTCGACGATTACTATAGATCGATGACGGCAAGAGAAAAAAAATGTTAGGTGACGTCACTTTCTGAACATCCAAACTTTGGTTTCGAACTTTAATACTATGTATGATGTACGATGATATGATATGGTGTATAATGATTTCAGTTTTTCAGACAAGAAATAGGCACTTTATCTTTCCTGCCTATTCCTGACTCAAGCGGCTAAGCCCTTCGATGTTCAGCCGTTGACCAAAGATATATTCTTCAGCTAATGGGTCAGCTAATAACGCTGCCGTTCTGCGACAGTTGGATCATTGAAATTTTTGCTCGTACCTTTCAAATGTGTGTTAATATACTAACAACTAACATACAAGAATTTAAACAAAAACTCGAGCTCTCAAAGATTGAAATTTGTGACATTCAGGTAACCAGGAACGAAAACCTACAATCAAAGGTGATTGATCTATCGATAACCAAGAACAACCGAAGCTCGGCCGATTATAATGAAACTAAATACGGTATGCTTGGCTAACACGTTTGCAAAGGAAAAACAATGTGAATATGTATCGATCAAAGATAGAAATGTACTCATGTGCAAATATGAGGGCGAAAAAACTATACAGATGAAGCACTGCAAAGACCTAGAAAACCTAGAACAGCCAAGAAAAATTCACGAAGATCAGAATGAATCCCTTCGTAAAATAATATAAGAAAAACAAGGTATAAACGTACGCCAGATGAACAGAAGGAACCTGCGGAGACAAATGGATGAAATTCATTAAATGCTACAAAATATAAAAATGCAAATGGACATAATTATTCTTACAAAAACATGGGTTGACTCCAAACAAGATTTATGGAAGTCCAAAGATTATATATCTTTTTGGGCAAATAGTAAGATATCTGATAAAGACGGAATTATTCCACAACTAGATGAAAACCTAGAAGCTCATGATGCACAACCGGACATTGAGGATCCCAATGGAATTAAATGGAGTTTAAAAACCAATGAAGAGAACATCGAAATCTACGCGATCTACAGATCCCCATCTGGAAACCCAAAGAAATTCATCAAAAACTTTGATCACGAACTAGAAGTAGGCACAACAAGGACGGCAATCAGGACAACCACAAACTAACTCTGAATGGAAATAAAACTAAGTAAACGCGATATAAAATGAATAAAATCAAAGATCCCGAAGACAGTGAAAACTTGAAGCTAAAAATACACATCTGCTGTCAAGAAATAGAAATAAAGGAACACATCAAAAACCTAGGTGTCACTATTGATGAAAGAATGAAGTGGTCAGGAAACAGCCTGGGGAGATGCATATCGGAAAAGCTTAAGACCACTAGAATAAATACAGAAGTTAATATTACAGATAGCTTTTCGGAAACCTAGGGATTACGTATGTGAAATGGTGTTCGCCACCACAAAGATACCAGATCTAAGCCAGGCATGCATGAAAATCCTATTGGTGCGACTTAAATGAAACTCGGAGGAAATTAGGTGACGAGAAAGCCAAGATGGATTTTATAACGGGGAGGAGATTACTACGATTATCTAAACAACAATTAGAAGAGACGCTTAAAAATAAAGACAAATACTAGAACGAAAAGTACAGGAAATGAATCGAAGAAAAATTAATGAATAAGTAATTAATTAAAATTTGGAGTAAGTATAATGTAAGCACAAAAACACTTGGATCGAACTGTAATGAGAAAACTCGAGTAATTACTGGCTAGTACGATAAAACTTATGTAAAAAAAATCAACTCCAATCACAAGCATGTAGATGCGCAGGTATGGAGAACAGAAAATAATATCGGAAATTAATGAACAAAATATATATGCAAAGTGCAAAAATGAAATATGAATAAATCTAATTGTAACTCTTTTGGATTTTTGTTGAAAATTTTGACGTTTTTGAAAAATACGGGAATCAACTCTTTGGTGCACTATATTGACGTAATTTTGCGAGGGCAATCGATTGGGCGCAGTCTCAATTCGCTGCGATCAACGGATCAAGAGTTACAGCCGAAAAACGAAAGATTTCCTGCCTAACTTTTCTGCTTTCACACTCATTTCGATGAATTTTCGATGAAAATGAAAAAAAAAGTAAGACATTTAATTAAAGTTTGCATAAGGTATCCATTCACAGTATTGAACAAAACATTCATTTCACTACAACAGTTTGATAGTGATTGACATGCAATTTTAGAAGGAGGTGAACTGGATCGATAATTGCAAAACAAAAAATTTTCTATCAATGCTTTCACCACTTCATACTTTTCACAACACGCAAGGCATAAACAATAATAGTGCCTTTTTTATGTTGACTTATCCACCTTCTCTCATTCATGCAAATTGGTAAAAACTTGATTCGATCAGAAAATATTGAAACGATTGACATATTTAGCTTTTTTTGTGTAATTGTTAATATTTTCATTGCTGGAGGATTCATTTGAACTCAGCCCTATAAAAGAAATCTCACTGTATTTTATACTTTGTTAAGATTAGATTTGCACTTATTTAATTTCAGGAAGCATTCTGCGGCGGAACTCTAGTCTCACCCAGATGGGTCCTCACAGCTGCACACTGCATTCGTAAGAGACTCTACGTTCGTGTGGGTGAACACGATTTGACAGTGAAAGAGGGCAGTGAACTAGAATTTAGGGTAAGTCGGCTTTTTCAACGTTTCTGGTTTACGGGTATCATATCCATCTCAAGGTACTGCATGAATTAAGTTTACTAGCCAACACTTTAACAGCTTTACACAAGTCAATATTACCTGAGAATTTAATTTGGTTTCCAGCTCGTGATTATATCTATGGTGTCTACATGTGAGTATTCTTATTTTTTTAATTATTATTATTTTAATTATTCCTCCTTATTACAGGTCGACAGCGTAATCGTGCATCCGTACTATGACGCAGATACAGTTGATAATGACGTTGCCCTTCTGCGGCTTCCGGTGATTTTAACACCCGCTTCGACTCGCGGAATTGCTTGTTTACCGACTCCGAGACAGCCGTTGCCCACAAATCAACTCTGTACCATAATCGGATGGGGCAAGTCTAGAGCCACAGACGATTTTGGAACTGACGTGCTCCACGAGGCCAGAGTAAGCTACTACAAATGATCTTTACCTACGCACTATCTCACTTTTGAGAGAACATGTCAAAGCGCGAAGCGAAGGAAGCAAGTATATATATATATATATAGATAGATAGATATATATAGATAATTGACAAAGAAAAAAATTATTTTTACGTGTTAATTAAATGGGAAAATTTCAAATTCATTTAGCGAGTACTTAAAATTAAAATTAAGAGCTAGGCTTTGGTGGGAATTTTTTTTTATACGTTCAGAGTGATATTTCGTCTATGGAGTGAAAAGAAAAAAATAGTCGTCTCAAACGAAGCACCCTAATATATATATATATATGAGTTTGCGAGATACGATTGTAAAATAAAACTGCAAATAATTTCTACAACCTGCGTACATGAAATACGTTCCATAGGAGATAGTTTATCTTATTATTAAAGATCAAATATAGTTATCACTTTCAAGCTTGACGGTTCATACACCCCCTGAGATTAGTTAATTATCTTAAAAGAAAGTTTTTCAAATGGACATGGTGATCGGAACTGAATCAAGCAACGGATTATGTGAAACACAGACCAGAAGCAGTCTGAAATCAGTTGCAGGAATAAAATACAATCAGACATGAAGTAAAGTTTACTAAATTGTACGTTGCGATGAAAATACAGTTCAATTATGACAAGAAAGAATGAAAATTATTTGTTTTTCGCGATGAAAATTTTCCGCTGACGAATAAAGAGAAGGAAGAATTAAATTCACTGCGAAGCTGTATTTATAATCGCTCTGTCACACCAATTCTGTATTAATATAGATACATATATCATAAGCCTAGTTAAAACGACTACGACTTGCCTTTTGTCCTCAGGTGCCGATTGTCTCGAGTGAAGCATGTCGAGGGGTCTACACCGACTACCAGATAACAGATAACATGTTTTGTGCGGGATATCGTCGCGGGCGCATGGACTCTTGCGCAGGAGATAGCGGAGGTCCCCTGCTCTGCAAGGACCCGCGACGACCGGAGCAGCCCTGGACCATTTTTGGCATTACGAGTTTCGGAGAGGGTTGCGGCAAACGTGGAAAATTCGGGATCTACGCAAGGCTGCCCAACTACGTAGTATGGATCGAGAAGGTCATGAGACACACCGATGCAGGCACGTAGATCCAGGATCCATGAATCAGCTTGTTTGCCGCAACTCGCGGGATGTACGAGTATTGGTAGCGAGTGGGGTTCGAAGGCAGACGAAACTTGAATTGAGAGGAGAACTTTGCGGAAAAATTCGAATATTTTTCAAAATCTATTTCCTAGATAACATCTGACTTGAGGCGAAGTTTATAATTAGTTTGCGGCTCATACATTCACATCAGCTGTTTACAATCGTTAGTTTCAATATTAACGTTCAATAATAACGTGAAATATATAGTTGCGTGATAATTGCATGACCAAATGCATGATCTGATTATGATGTCATAATGGCCTATCTACTATTATTGAATGTAAAGGTGAATGTGTTATAATTTTCAATTATTTTCGCATCGATACTTTTATATTGCATTTATAGTAATAGTGAATGTTCGACCGTGCCTAGAATTGCATTTATGTTTAGAAAGAAAAAAGATCAAAAAAGTTTTTTTTACTTGATAAGCGATGTCCGCTTATAAGAATATCTCTTTTAACGAATTATATGAAATTTGAATTTCGATCTAAGCAAACGTAATTGTGATTTTTATAAATATAAAGTATATGAAAACTGCAGATATATTTTCATAAGATATGAATTATATACAAACATAAACGTAAACACTACCTATTACCTTATACACTATAACTAATATAGGAAAGCACCTGTACTATTTTGTATATATTTATTTCAAATGTGACGTATTTTCATACGTATGTATGCTATTATATTATATAGTACACAGAATGCTAGGAAATTATGTTAAAAAGAAAGAAAAAATCGTATTAATCTGACTACCTTGGAGTCTAGACATACATCAAATAAATTAACAACTTATTGTTAGCTTCAAATTATCGGACATCAACTCGGCTATCGTAATAGTTGAAATTTTCTTGGAAAAAAGTTCTTCGTCAAGAATATATTCGTAATAGCTGTCAGATTTGCCCAAGTCTAGCTTTCTCAAAATTTCAAATTTTGACCACGTACGTAAAAATTTATTTCTGAGTAATCGCGTAATTCGCGTAGCAGGCGGTACCAAAGTTGCCTTACACCAGGCGCATTTCAGATGTTGATTTATACTTTTACGATTTATACGTGTGGCACATAAATAAAGTGTAGCCAATAGCTAGAAAGATAATTAAGATAACAGCGAAGATGGCGGTTATGAAATTTTGTAAAAGTATAAAAGAAAAGAAAAGTAACAACTTTATGTGTATTGAATTAAAACGTGATACTTAAAAACTAATAAATTTATTCATCACGCAATAGATGTGTTAAACATTAAATCGAATGTGTGCAAATTTTTCATTAAAGGATGAAAAATGTTCTCAATTGTAAGACGGTGAAAAGCGTTCTGCTTCTTTTTTTGAATCCTAACTAAGTTAGAATTATTACATTCGAGCAACTCGTGCCATCAAATGTCCACAATCCTTTTCAGTTGTACTTGCACTTAGAAAAGTCCATTTCCGGATGCTGCTGCATGAATCTGAAAGGAGTTTTTTTCAGTAAAGTATTGCAATCGTTAAATCACGTGTATTTGAAAGTATGAAATTATAGGTTGTCGATTCTGTCGATACTCATTGCGCGCCGAGGCGTCTAAATGCCTTCAACTTATAACTTACGTACTAACTGTAAGATCCAGGCAATTTCGATGTCAATGAGTTCAATAAATTATTTGTAATTTCATATCAGCGAGCTGCATATTTTCGATTCGCACATGTTTTTGTTAAATGTAATTCGACGAATGGACGGATCTGAATGAAACTTTTCGCTCACTTCTTAATGACGTCTTGTTTTTTCTGCTCGTCCGAAGTAGGAAGACCCAGCTCCTTCTGCCTCTGGTCGTACATCATCTTCTCGACCAAACCTCTCGTTTCGCCGTCCAAATCCGAAAGCTTGCTTGGTTCAGGATTCACTTTCTTCGTGCTTATTTCGGGATCGCATGTCACGACATGGGACCACCATTGCATTTTGTTAACCTGTTTCAAATACGCAGAATTTACTTCACCGAGGTTATTTTTTTCAATATTATTCAAGTATACTGAAAATTTTTGACGGATTAGTTTTTATCATTTTTATTATACGAATTTAAAGAATTTAAGTGGGTTCGCAACAAATAATATACATATATATTTTCAGGTTTTTCAAAAGAAGAAAAAAATGTATTGACAGCTATTATAGCTTGCAGAACTAAAAGTTGTTTGGGAGTACGCCATGGGGAAACCACAAACTTTACTTTTGAATATTATCTGTTTAAACGAGTATCAGAACTCCAATGGTAAAAAAATACTATGAAATTCGTATGTAATTTTACGGTGTGAACGGAGGAAAATACCGTGAGGATGATAAAAATATACCTTTTCCAAATTGATAAGAAGTACTTTTCCATCTTCTATAACCCAAGTAGACTCCTCCAATTTAACTTCATGGGGAAAGTCGCCGTCGATAATTGGTGGTTCACCTTTCACGCCGCAAGTGAGATGTTTTTTCGTTATGGAAACAGCCAGGTCCTTTGGCCTTGCTGAGAAATTCACCTTCAGTGGCACCTTCAACTGCAAAATGATAAAAAGTCGTACGTTAGTGTAATCGAAGTTTTGATGATGCGGTCAATGATTTTCAGCAGTGAATATTGATTTTCTATAGTAAGAATAACAGTTATTGTCTGAAAAATACTTGAGTACAACCGAAAAAAAAAACCGTTTATAAAAATGGGTATCGAGGCACACTAATACTAATCAAACATGAAAAAGTGCACGAGGCTGTACAAGAAAACTCGTTAAATCCGGTACTATTTTAAGTCTGATCGATGTCACGTAAGCGTAACCATCATTCAAAGAAGTACAAAGAAAATAAAAGAATACGCTGCTGTCGCGTAGATTAAATCCTGGAAAATACAGAAAAAATAATGAACGAAATGTTTCAATTTTAAGAATTGAATTAATGCGATTAACGACAAGTCAGGGCAGTTATTAGAAGATTGGTTTTATTTTAGAACCACAGAAAAATGAAATACACATTAGTAACGTGACAGCCCTAATCGGACAATCACTCGATAAAAGTATAAACTGCGTCAGGTAAAATGAACTATGATCACGAGAATTACTATCCACTAATACAATTGAAGTCACGTGTAGTTTGCAAAACTTTTACCGAAAATTACAGTAGAATAAGTGTTTTGTACTCCGTCGTACTTCGAACAACGTCAAGGGAAATAGATCGTGATTTCTAAACTTACATTAGATAAATGGGAAAAATTAAGATTCAGTCACGTTATAAAGATTTTCCAATCAATTGTAAACATCACGACAGTAGAAATATTTTTCTGCTGTGCGATAACGCATGTGAATTTCTAAACATTCATAGTCGATTGGTGATGCTCGTAGCCAGTTTAAAATAGGTTTCAGCAGAGCCTTTTCTCGGTAGTTTGAAAAATCGAGTATCCATTAGAACACAATGACAGAGGCAAGGTGAGTGAAATTGTGTTTTATCTATTCGTCCAACAACAAGACAACTCGCACTTGTTCCTGTAATGAGGTGTACGTACAACAACAGAAACCATCAAACAGAGGTTGATACAACATGCATTCCGGTTAGGCGTAACAACATCCGTAACGGTTGTTATTTTGTCGAACAATTAGCCTGCCGGCGATCCTAATCAAAGTGTCTAATTATTTATAACTACAATTACATTTTTTATTGCAATACGTAAAGTGAAGGGGGCACGTCTAAACAAGGTGTGTATTGTCTTGCCAAAGAACACACGGATGATGAAGCGAAGTTTTGTAACGAGATGTTGAAGCTTGTCAGAAGTACGTGCATGCCGCTCTGCGCATATCGGTAGAGATAGGCAAGTATTATGTTATCATTTCGCAATCGGTAACGCTCCAATTGCCACTTCGCGTACGTATGCATGCGCGAGTGTTACCTTTTGATTTCAAACAAGGATCATTCATTGCACTGAGATCAGAATACACATTATTCCGGGTCCCTTCAGACTACGTACAGAGGTCCGTACACCACAAGGAGGACAGGCTTACATCTCTGTTGTGTGGGTATGGTTAAACTCGCTGTAACAATAGCCGGGATTTGCTGGGATGAAAATTGAATCATCAATTCATCCGGCTAATTTGAAAATCCAACGAAGGACGCAAGGACCAATTGCAGTTTCCGTCCCCGGCGATCGATTCGCGGACAATCGATATCGAACCGAGCAACGAACGTGACTGACGGGATTTCGCAACAAGTTATACGTACAGGTAAGTACAGGGGATACATTAGCGCATTCTCGTACGTCGAAACGAGACGAGACAACCAACGCCGATGAAAGCAAAGCGTTTCCTTCGGGCTGCAACAGCGGCTCACGATCGGCAACCACCAACTTTGCCCAGGTTACAGAACCTGTGCAGAACTCGGTTCTGCCGGCATGGAACACACGCGGAGAGCCGGGTGCAACGGTGCGTGGAAACGGATCATGGCTACCAACTTTAACCCGTTAACAAAGTGGAATATCATTATAATTATAATGATTATTATACGTGAAGTAATCGGCTATCTAGTATTTCTGCATTTTAGGTGAGTCGGCCGAGAACCTGCACCACCACCGCCGTCTATTTGCCTATCCGTGCCGCATGCGTGTTTCTTACTCACGCGTGCGGGTCGAGACACCTATAATGTTATACGCGTACATGCCTATGACAATTACGGCCATGCGTGCGTGACGAGATAACACGTGAGTATATAATCGAGGAGGTATATCCCTGACAGATATGCTAAGGTCGTGACGTCATGCCAAAGAAGCTGTCACATGATGCATTCGCGTTGCAGCAACACTCGTTAAGAACGACACGAGAACCGAGACATTTCTAGTTGCGATTACCGGACAGTCCGTGTCGACTGTTTTCAATTTTTATTGTAAATGAAAAATTTAGTTCTCGGTACGGAATAAAAATTAGATTTTTAACTTTCAACTTTTAGAAAATCTGTTATGCATTGATAATATTCTCTACCATTACGGTCACTTGTATTATATTTTCTTGTAATTATATGCGATAATTTCATGCTGATGCAACAATAAATTGACGTTGAGACCTTATTTAAAGGAAAAAATGTCGTAAACTGAAAAAACAGATTTCGTGTTGCGATAACGGGAAAATGTACTGTTGGAAATTATAATCATCCTAAATAGTAATACTCGGTACTAAATTTTCGTATAATTCCAACGATATTTAGACCACGGTTGTTACAATGATACGCGTCTTGCTGGAATTTCTTAGTTACTATGCCAAATGAAATTTTTCATGATCTATGCATCACCTGCGGACGCCTTTATAGCGTTGAACGTTTGACGAAGAAAAATGATGATTTTCATATTTTTGCAAATGTTCGGTGATGTTCGTGACTCACAAAATTTATACACTGATTCTGACTAGAAAAATTGATAAATCGACATAAATTCGACATTTTGATTGCTGATTAGGAGGACTAAGCCTCATGGTTTGAATACGTGCAATTAAATGTTTACTTTAGTGTTAATTAACAAGGCAAAGTATCAAAGAGCATGCATAATTATTATACCGGTTTATACTTAATTGAAACCTGGTATTCCAATTATAGAATTTAAATTGAGTATTAATCTGGCAATATTGAAAATATGCCAAAGCAATCAATGCCAATTATCGCGCGTCGAATGCGATTCGGGATAATTTCGTTTCCAATTCTTTTTTTAGACATCCGGTGACTATTCGTTGAATCAGTGACATATGACTCACATTTGAAATTTAACAAACGTGGGAGTACCTGATAAATTTTAATCCGTAAGACTCTGTTCGCGCTGCAGTTAGTTTGAAATTCATACATTCTCGTTGAATCTGCTGTTTAACGTATTTCAAAGCATTCAAAAATCTATATAAGATCTACAAGCAATCTCCGCAAGAATATTGCAGATATGAAAAATTTTAGGTCTGTGAAAATGATTTTCTACATTCTCACAAAACTTTTTACCTCATTTTACATGAAATTAAATTTTCCAAATAGCTGAAGCCGCTTCGAGAACTAAGATTGACAAACAACTATAACAGAGCTACAACTTTTCTGAATTATATTTTATATAAGTGAAATAAGAACTGTATATACAGATAATTTATACGTTCGAAAACCGAAAAATTTGAACCAAAAATATTAATACTAATAGATTTTCTTTGGGCAATAGCTGGAATAGAATTCGACTTTTTCTAACCAAATATACAGTTGTGATGTTTAATTTTTTGCCAAGGTGAAATTGAAGAGCGGTTGTGCAAAGCAATCTCAACGATCTGTACAACGCATAAGGCATATTACTCCACTCTATACGCAATCATTAAATATCGCCCGTCGGATTACTCGGAGTTACAATACACAATCGGTAAAATAAACGTGGGTGTAAGACAACCGAAGAACGAATGCCTTCGTGAATGTATAAGTAAAAAAAGAAAAATACTAACATAGGTATACTTCAAGATAACGTCAACGTAACAATGCTTTCAAGTGGCCCGTTCGATTTGCCTGAATCGGTCTTCAATTGCGCGCGGCGATAATACAGCGTATAAAAGAGTCGGACGAATCTGTGTTTGAAAAAACAAAACGAAGAAAAAAATAAATAAATAAAAAAAAAAAAAAAACAACAATACTCAGCCCGACCTTGATAGCTTGATAAAACGAAGGTAAAAAAAAAAAAAGTGTTCAAATCAAAAGCGAAGAGAACTGGGGGTAAAAAAAAATTCATCACTAAATACCGGGGAACCCAGTTTTGTATCCCTATTCCTATTACTCAAGGCATTGGCAGCAATAACTAAGTCGAGCCAAATGTTCTTTCTCGACCAATTTACACCGAACAGCGCGGAGTTTGCGATTTGCAAATATCGCCGATCGGATACATGCCCGTAATACGTGTAGCCGCAGAAGGGAAATGAGCGTGCGAAATTCAGCCTTGCGGATTAAACCGAGAGAAAGGACGGTCAATTGAATTTCGACATAAATTTGCTTGTTCTATTAATACAACAGCAACAACAACACAGCGGCAGCGATACGGGAACAATGGCGGTAAAACTAACAACGCGCCGTTCTTACATGCGGATCAGAATCGAGTTAACGGTTAAAAGTTCGCTCGACGATATATATATATATAAAAAATAAATATATATATATATATATATATATATATATATATATATATATATATAATATATACATATATATATATAATATATACACGTAACATAATTTACAGCATACTCTCAGCGCGGGCATAATAAGTTACTTCGCGAATAAGGTGCACGATCTTAATTACAAACGAGAATTAACACGTCTACGTACACGCGTTATATACTGTATCATCTTATACGTACGTACGCTGAGTGTAATCTTACGAGAACGACCTCGAATAACAAATCGCGAAGCTTTCAGCATTCTACTTGGCACAATGATCATTCTCCTTCTCGAAGCCTCTTAACCTGGAATAACCACTTTGGTAAAATCAAAACTGACCTACGTGGGAATTTATCGCCCTTTAGTTGCTAATTTGTTTCCCAAGTTTTGATTTTTTTTGCTACAGGCAAGTTTAATGTCCTTCGCGGTGAATTCTATGAAGCTCAAGCTGGCAGCCAAAGCTTTTAAACGCTGTGGATTTAGAAAAATAAAGTATCGGGAGTATTAGGGTATTTAAAAAAAAAAGTTTTCAGTTTCGGACTTCGCTACTTTATGCGAATGAACGTTAGAACGTTTGGCTCCTAACTTCAGCCTCGTCTAAATTCTTTACCGAACGAACAACGCAAAACGGATCATAAAACTTCGGATTGCAAATAGGTTCCATTACAGATCTAATGGCATCGTGCTTTTTCCGCTAGCTTGCACTCCTAGATTGTATCGAATTCAATTCAGGGTTATGATATTATACACAAAGACCGCTAAAAACGTCTACTTATGAAAGCATCGCCTTCGAAATTCTGTACAAGGCATTCATGATAATCGTATTGAGGTGAATTTTTTTTCCAACAGTTATTTTCAACTGCAGATCACTTTTCAAATTTTTATTATCTTTAAACGATATTGTTGTGATTTGTCGTTATTTAATGAAATTTTGCAACGAATTTTAATTGAAAACTGACTAAAACAAGGGTTTGTGGAATTTTTCAACCAAAGCACCGTAATCACCAGTTTTAAAGTCAAGTCAAATATTTTAGAACTACGTGTAAACTACCGGAAATATCGATACAGAAATTTTTAGCAAAAGGTCAAAGAGAGGTCCAATAAAAATCAATTACGAAAAGAGACGATTAACGTTAATCAACGATTAAAGTTTCTTTTTTTTTTTACGATTTTTCAATTGCGCGGAATTTCGTAAATGTGTCAATCAGCTAAACTAATATTTCGAATGATTCGTGTAAGCCGTTTTATATTTGTAATTGCGATTCAGTCCGAATAACTTTCTTTGCTAAATAAATAAATTCATATATTTTCAATGATTTTTTTACAACTTTCGATGAAAAAGTTTTAATCTCAACAGGTTTCGATCGGTATTATATCTGATTCTATTTCAATTTCAAGGTAAAAATAAATAGAAATTTTAAACAGAAATTTAATTTTCTCTGACTTTTTTTCAGAACAGTTTTAGTTCATCTTGGCTCAGCTATATAAATAATAAGCCGTGATCAATTCCTGTCACCGTATTCAACGATGTTCCATAGTTATCTCTTAGAACCAAGAGATGAAAAGTTATCGCGAGAGGAAAGAATACGTTTTTTCTGTAAACGAACAACATAATATTCCAACTTCTCTTGACTTATTATTGTCGTCTCGTTAGATCGAAGTGCATTTATGATTAACGAATTGCTCCTCGCGCTAATGAAAAACGCTTAAAGCCACCTACAATCTCCAAAGGCTGAATATCCTCTGAAATCGGGATCTTATTTAATTTAGGGATCATCTCGATGACGAATAGTAGATTATTCGGATGGTTTTAAGAATTTGCTTGGCTATGCCGTGACTTTATCGTGACCGTGGTCGATAGTCCGAAGGCTATTGTCCCACTCATCGACGCGACACGAAGCGATTTATTCAATTTCAATGGAATCCTTGGTACTCGGAGATCTGAAAGTTACGCAATTATCGAATACCTTGTTTATTACTCACATAGCTCGTAAATTAGAATATTTTTTTAAAAATTCCCAATAATTCTGATACGTACACGTTTCTCGTCAAGTCGAAAAATCGGTTGGATTTAAAAAACGTCATCAGACAAAGGCGTAGAGAGTCAAAGTCTCACCTGAGCTTATTTTGTTACATATGTGGCAATACCTAAAAAAATGCCCGTGAATATCAAAGTCCCAAATAAGTATACTTTGTCAACAAAACATAGCAATGACAATTTAAAAAAAAATTCTAATCTATCCTCTTCAAAACCACGTTGTGAAATTGACAATCGGTTGATTACAAAGAAAAATGTATCAATTGTTGATTGCAAAATGACATTTTTACTGTTTCTCAGCAATTTTTTTTATTCAAATGGATATTTCACCGATCAAACTTCAATGAAATTGACTTCGCTATGCGTCATTCTCTTTCTTATTAAAAAACGGAGAGATTCATCTACTTACGAGTCCCACTATTGTTCAAAAAACGATTTTACGAACAAAAAACGTAGCAAATATTCACCCCAGTCTGTCGTACCAGGGTTAAGAAAAATTGGATCGAGTGTATGCAATCATGACACGACGTTTCCATCACATTCGTTACTTGATCTCATATTACGGTGATTGAGAGTCCGACTGAAATCGCGCATTATAGATTCAGGGTGAATTTTGAAAAATTAGTCGTACCAAGACTTTTTTTATATTCTCAATAAATATTTATCATCTGATCAATTATGACTTTGTGCTTTGGATTCAATATACTGTTAATTTTAGAGCGAATACTCCAAATTTGAAGAGTACAAAATTATTGTGTAATTTCAAGAATTAAATTAATACGGACCTGAAATATAGCAAAAAATGTCCAACCTTCAAGAAAGTATAAATTCTTAATTCAATATTGATGGAATAATTTGCGTGTGGGAAATTTGAAACAATTAATTGCCTAGATCCAATAATGTTTAAATATTTGACAAAACACGAAACATTGTTTTTGACTTGTGTAACCTTTTCACTTGATTTAAAACCATCCCAAGTCCCAGATCTTTATTATGTCATCAACACACCGAAAAAAATTTCTACTTGTGATTATTTTACGAAAACCGGCAATTATACTTCTGAATACAGAATGAAATAAAAAGTATAAAGGAAAATTAAAAAAAAATGAAAAGAAGAAATGAAAAAATGGGACAAAATACTGTTCTTTTTTAACTACAGTCACTCGAACTATATTTCCTTGTAACTATGCAAAGATTTTATGTTGGCGCAAGAATAAGTTGATGTATTGCTTTATTTGTCCGAAAGATTGCAGTATAAACTAAACAGCTTCAATATTGGAATAAGCAAAAAATGTAGTAGCAACAACGATAATCAGATTAAATAATAACTTGTATCCGTCACATTTATTATAATATTTCGGCTATGTTTACTAATTACACTTATTGCGATAAAATCCATAATTGGACTAGAATTTTCTGGTAACTAAACAAAGAATGACATTTTTTTCATTGGGTAGCCGGGATTTTTTATTTATTTTTTTTTTGACTCCCAACTTTCGCAACAAACGGCGACAAATTGTAAATACGCAATTTGTGGAACAAGACTGGATTCGTTCCAAGCGAAGCCGTAAGGAGATCGCACGGATTAAGCGATGACGACTCGTGCACAATACCTATGCAACTTGCAAGCTGTGAGGTTGTACGGATAGATGTGAGACCCAGATTCAACGCGTGCAAAGAGCATCCGGTTCGCGTCTAGATTAGATAGAGTTCGCCGATATGGAGAACAAGCGAAGCGAAGTCATCCCGAGTGCAGGCTTCGATTTGCATGGACCTATTTCGAGGGTGAGACGAGGCGTCTATCGAGACTGAAGATGCTGGAAATTACACTCACCGTTTCGTAATGACTTCGAACTTTCAAACGTAATTGAAATCGTCGTTATTCGAAGCCGATGTTAACGGACGATCGCGAAAGCAAATTAATGTTAACTTGTTTAAGTTTTCCATCGAAATATCTAAAATTAATAATAATAGTACATAAGTGAAGCAGGATGGATCAGAAGAGGTTTTCTGTTGCATTGCAATTTTGCAATGTGTATAAAAATAAAATACCTCGTTTGTAGAAAATTTGTTATTTGTTTAAAATTTATCGGCATTAATTTTGGGTTATCATTATTTAAGTGAGATTGGAATTTTCTAATTTTCTCGAATGTTTCAGATAATATTCCGTGAAGGAAATCCAACCTTTTTATATGCAAACATTTTGAAATTCGAAAAGAGATCTATGAAGCAATTAGATTCGAAACGAACGGAGAAGCCGTTGAAAAATTATTTTCTATTATGAAATTATTAAGAGAGATTCGGTAAAATCAAAACGACATTCATCGGACGATAAGTGAAATCGATTTCAAGTAACTACGTATAACTTCGTTTCGGATTTTAATGAGCCGATTATTTCGGCAAATCAAAACTACGGAAAGTCGAAATATTTACATTGTTTATAATTTTACAGCGAGATCGAGATGTAAAAATTGCTTATCAAGATATATTTTCAAGATCAAGAATTGTTATGCTGTATATCTTGCGTGTTTTACTCGCCATACCGAAGCTCAAACGGATCAAACGAGGAAAAACCAAGTTTTCTGCAATTCTCCAAGTGTATACACATTGGGTTCACCTTAATTAACATTCAAAAATTTAATAATGGTATAATTGAAAAAAATTAGAATCGTCATTCGTCAGTTTTTTTTCCGAAAAGCAGTACTAATTGTCCCGATTTGGTCGTTACAATACTTGACTGTCTCTGTCTCAAATGACGAAACGATTACTGATGAATTGTAAAATGCGAGAAAAAAATTCTACGCGCAAAAAGTATATAATTTTCGTGTTGAATGCACTCAGCAAAAACCGCACAAATCCGTAACAGTTGTGAATTGTTTGTAATTTGGAACTGTTCAGCGAGGACGTATAGACAGCATTGCCTACCTAATCATCACTAATTCTGAAGATACGCAGCGATAGTTGAAGAGCCACATGGCAACAGTGATACCGATGAATTTCCAAGGAATAAGCGTCAGTCTCATCGCTTCGAACGGTATCCGCGGCCAATTTCCTCAACCAGTCACGACAATATCAATTATTTCAATGACACTAAAAAACACTGGTAAAAAAAAAAAAAAGAGCAGGAAAAAAAAGAACACATCCACATCACGGTTATACAACAACAAGTCGGACATAGAGAGACAATTAGTTTGAGAAGCTGAAAATTTCGCAACGAAATATGTAACCTAGATAGGTGCGAAGAATCGGTGCTACGACTTATTTCTAATCGATGTATGGTCGGTAGTAATTGGCGGTAAGGAGTTATGCGTACGGTAGGTGCTGCAAGGGGGACAGCTGGAACCGGTCCGATTTCGTGGCCAAGTTTTGAAGGAGCGAGGCGAGCGATCGCGACGCAATCGATTCACGACGAAAGACCAGTTCGCCAAAAATTGGCGCCAGGCCTGACCGCGGGTCAAAGAACGGCCTTGCCTCCAACACACTCGTGCGGCAATACAGGCACACATGCTCTCTAAACGCGGCACTGGACGCGTTGCCGCTGCGCGTACTCGCGGCGACGCCTGCGCACGACGCGCTTCGCTCGAGAAACAACCGCTGTTGCACAACGACGGCCGCACGGCCGCCAAAAGTGAAATCGAGAAGGAACGCGCCTTTGAGCCTCGAGATAACTGGAAATGGGAAGTGGAAATGTTGGCAAGCGATACCGACTCCTCCTCCTTTCGTGCCCCCCTTTTTTTTTTCTTCGTCTCACAACTTTTTGGTACATTCGACGATGGCGATGACAATCTTATCGTTGTTGTTGAATTTTTCATTCGGGGCGTTACTTTGTCTTCTTGATGTCACGCGTGCGCTACGCGACATCCCGTGAAAAGGTCGAAGTAGAACAACCGCGAAGCGTTCGGATTTTGGTTAATCGGTATGGGTTGATATGCTTACAAGCAACTTTACGCCGATACTTTCGGTACAGTTTTTAACATCCGAGACCAACCGTAAGCTTCCGAATATTTCAATCGATAATTTTCAATCGAATGCTACGTTTCTCATCTTCAATCTTAAACGTTCATCTTTTCCTCCGTCGTACGATCTCAGTTCAGACTGTTACTGTTCAGTGACGATTGTTCACCTCAAGGTATATATCCACATCAAGAACACGTAGAGTTGGGCCATCAACGTGCCAACCGAGTGAACTTTTGCCCTTCGTTTCTTCAACTCTCGTTCAACTAAAACTTTAAATCTATATCTCCATTATACTAGAAATAACGCTGATAGCACAACGATAAAAGAGACGCGAACCATTTAGAGAGCTGCTGGTTGTTTAAGAGTTGCAACGTCTTTTAGACCTCTTCACTATAAAAAAAACTAAAAGAATACTGGCCCGTTTCCATGCTTAAAAGCACTAGGTAACAAAAAAGAATCTTTCAACAATTTTCATCCATGTATGATGACACTCTTTTTAGATAAAACGATTCCGAGAAAGAAAAAACCATAGTTAGTCTGGAACGTGGTGCGCTTTGACTACCACATCAGCGTATTATAGAAATTGTATGAACCCTCACGATTGATATGTGAATATTTTCAAGTCAATCTAGGCAAAGACCGCGTGTAACCTGCGTGACCTCGATGATGATTCTGTATCTGAAATGGCTTACATGTAGGATAAATTCAACGATCTCTACTAATGTGTATGTATATATATATAATGAGTGCCAATCGAAATGGTTGCAATGACAAATCTGTCCGCTTAAACAACCACTTCTCTATACGTATACTCATCGAATAAGCATCGTGTTATCGGAGTTTAGAATCTCAGTCCACCTCATTAGAGGACTCCCACACGAATGGATACCGAGGTGTAAGTTTGATCATGCGAGGCCAATTGGCCCGATGTCCCAGAGCCGCCAAACCGACCGGCGCGGCACAAGTCGCAGCGATTTCGCAACCCGTTGCTGTTTATACTGCATTTCGTTTCTCCTCGGTACATCGTCTTTACGTATACATATAATACCGCCCATGAACAGCCGCACAAATGCAGGATCGTATGTATCCGACTCTTTCAATGCACATCCATGAGACAGTGGTGATGACGGAGCGGGGAAGAAAATCCTGAGAAAACAAAACCTATGGTAAGTCTGCAATTAAGAAGAGTTGCTGCAGCATAACAATATGGTTAACAACTTTATTCATTAGCAGAGATGAGCCACTGGTATTCCTCGAATAGACTGGAGCCGGGGGAAAAAATGAATGTAGCATACAAGCAGAAATGAGAAAATTACTCCTGCGTCGTTCTTCGTCGAGTTTCTCTCCTACTCCTGATCATTTTGTTCGATGTGAACATGTGGCATGCGAGTAGCCTATACCGTGTATCCCGATGCCTAATTAACGCGGATAACTCTCTCGCTTTCCCACGCGTCGTCTTCATCCGAAGAATTAGAGGTGTACAACGATGAATTCAAACGAACAAAACCAACTATTGCTAAAAGTATCTCGATGAGAATCGGGCCGCGAAGTTATAAAAAGGATCGATTCATAAACTAGTCCTGCTGGGATGCGTTTGTTAGACAAATCAGAGAATTAGCCACAAGATAGTGAATACTTAGTGCTTGGTTTACAATGCGTAGGCTAAAAATCGTTCCATCGACACTTGGAAAAAGTATCGAAGATCAGAAGTCAAGTGCATTACGTGTCGAAGGACAAAGTAACTCTATTTAGAACGTGAGATATTTATCAGAACGAGCAAACGAATGACACCTACTGAGAACCGAAAGAAGAGTATATTTTTAAATTCGATCAAAATGTACTACAAGTGTAACCAATATCAGTCAAAAAAGTGACTGTACAGCTACGAGCTCACGCTTCGATACAAAACTCCAAAGCGAATAGTGCAAACAACCTAAGTATCGTCAGCCCATTTGCTCACCAGGAGTACCATGACAATATTAAATCCTGATAAATGCCATTGGTATGAGAAATGATTTTTTTTTTCTTTATACGTATCACGGTTGAGTAGCCGAGCGAGTGACACTGTACCTTATACAATACGTATAAAACTGTGCCCGGGTGTCAAGGCCTGCGAAGGATGAACACCGGCTCGCCGGTCTATACCGAGATTTATTGGGTTATTTGCGTATATGTTACAAGGCTGGCTAGACGACACTAATATCTCCGAGAGAAGTATCCTGGATGGGTGATTCCTTGGCGGAATGTATAGGATGCACGGCGGGTGACTCGGGCTCCTTATCCCGTTGTGATGGGCTCATTAATCGTTCATACATATCCCGCTGCAGAGACAAGAGAGTCAAAGAGAAACGCGACGCAGCTCCTCATCGTTGACGCAGAATACCTGCTACATCGGTAGGCAAAGCGCTTTGGTTTGATTATTTTTTCGCTACCATCGCGAACCTTCTACGTCTTGTTCCAGTGTCTTTACCGCGTTATTCGCAAACGTCATTACACTCGTTAAACCTACCCAACGTACCCGTTACGAAAGGATAGTAACGAGGCTTAAAAGGGACCCTTGAATCTAGCACAATAGAACGTACGTTCAGCGTAATATACACGGTTGTCGGTTAATTCGATTGCACAGAAAGATTAATAAGTCCTAAAGCCCCAAGCGCAGACTATTTGCCGATATGGCTGCCACCGTGAAGCGTCGAGGATGACCGGCTGTGATTAATTATATCAATGTCATTATCGAAAGGTATAAGTTGCGCTAAGTTTCTATGTTCCGTGAAATCGGTAATTCGAAACCTTTTTTTCCTACAATCGAGACTGCAGCGACTGTTTTATTATTAGCGGTTCGTTGTGTAATCTTGTGTAAAATGTTGCGATAACTTATTCTTAGCACGAGTGCCGAGTATCGTTTATTTATGTACTTTTTAAAGTGTGAATCATTTTTCATTTTTATTTTTTTTTTTTAATTTTTCTGATTGCAAGGATGTTGAAGAATTTTACCGAAAACATGCAATTTGCTTACCGGAAGTATCTGCACTGATAGTTGATATGCGTTGTACGAAAAGAGGATTTTAGAGAAAGGAAATATAACTTCCCACGCGTATAAAAACGGATGCCTAACCGCAAACTCGTGAAAAATTGAACAGTCGTTGTAGTTTCTAGCATCCGTTTACTTACCAGCGTAAAATTTTTCCACGACTGTAACCAAGTGAAAACTTGCATTAAACTGTAGAGGTTTGACCAAAAACCGCGTGCATACAATTCGTAAATCGAGTAAGCAGTTAGAGATGATTATAGGTTACTTATAAGGTACAAAGTACGGAGACTAGAGTACCTGTACATTATATATCCGCACGTGTAACTTGGTTTTCGAATAATTTACCAAATGACTCGTCATCGTCTCATTAGTTACATCTGATTAACGCGAGGGGCAATCAAAATAGCTTTCGACACTTCGCGATGATAATTAATACATCATTACCGCGAGTGTCTTCACCTGCGAGACAACATCTTTATGATATTGCTTGTGAATAAAAGAAAAGGACAAAGATGTATATAAAATGTGAAATAAAATGTTTAATTAAATAAACGCGAGATTCCTCGTACCGTGACGTTGAAAATTAGACGCACGCTACTCGAAGCACCAAGGCTACAGATTACCATCGAAGATCAAAGACTATCCTGCACCACGTGCGGTCCTAGGAATCAGGAATAATTCCATATCATAGCCGTATACTCGGTTATTGCCGCTATTGCGAAGATTGAAGCAACGCAACGAGCCAACTCTTAATTCCAGTTTTAAGGTACGGTTCAAGTCTTCTTAGCGAAGAACGCCGGGGTTCGTTCGTTAATTAGAAGTAAAATTCCTGGACTAATTGCGATACTCTGCGTGCCTTCTTCATCAGGACAAATTATACACTGTAGGATCCTTCGCCGACATTGAGAATTGCATCACAAGGCACGTACGTGTAATAATAAAGCCGTTAAAATGCAGAACGATGTGAGCCCGACCTTTGATGAAACCACGGCGCGAACATCGCATCGCATCCTCCTACCGCAAATTCGTTTCAATTGCACAATTTTCTTTTTTTTTTTTCCCCCTCTCTATCTTTACTCTTCGTTTTGATTTCTCACACACTTGCATCGCTCATCCAGATTGCGCAAAGAGGGGTCTGCGATAAGAATCTATAACGCAGTTGTTATATTAGGTGTAAACCGGACGTTATTAAATCTTGAGGGATTTGCTTGTACGGTGCATCGATGCAGGTATTGCAATTTTAAACGTCGACGAGAATCATGAGCACACGACTATCCGCAATTGGATTTACAAAGATCGTTATACGTATACGATTTGCGGATTTGAAGAGGCAACGTTCTGCCGGCGTAATAATAATTCTATTCGCGCACGTGTGCGAAATGCCATTATTAGAAAGCATCAAAGCCGCGTATGAAGTGTAATTATGTTCGTTAATTGTGTACGTGTCCGTGTGAGCGTACGAGTTCTTGACACAATAAATAAATAAATAACTAAATGATTAATTCAACAGGCACTGTGAATCAAGATAATTGAAGCGGGATAAGGGGAGGAAAAAATAAATAAATAAAATATGTAATAATAAATTATTGAAGATTAGCGACGACATTTACTCACGCATATGATCTGCCATATACGCCTGTCGTAAAATATATACGATTGTGTAGTTACCGACGGATAATATTGTGCGTTGCAGGGAGTTTAGGAGTTGTGGGAAAAGAAGAAAAAAGAAGTCGAGAGATAAGTGTAAAAATAACACTTGTTCGCGTGCCCGAGCCTAGGACTGCGCGTTTAATTAATTAAGGCTAATTGCGCAATAGCATTTATCAGATGGAAGATATCGTATACCTACATCGTATATTCCTTGAGGGAATCAGAGAGCGAGAGAGAGAGAAAGAGTATGCCCATAAATAACGACGAGGTTTGAGAGATTCTTTCAATTGCTAAGCTTATTCCTTTGTTTTCATTGGCATTTAATTCAGCACGTTTCACTTAAGTAACGGTAGGAATACTTTGGTACAATTTCACTATAATTATTTTACACATTATATCCATCGATTCGGTAATCTCAGTTAATTAACCACAAAAATCAATAATTGCGATCTTCACGTCGTTTTAGAACTGAAATAGTGCAAAGTGTCTAAAATCTCGGAGGATTTCCTTTCGGCGCGCGAATGAGAAATCGACAATTATTTTTCGGTAGTGTGACGATTTTCAAAATTTACAATAAATTTTTACATCGTCAGCGATAACATCGACGACATTTTATTTCGAGATTTATCTACATTTCCCCATAACAGACACTTTTTCTACATCGCAAGATACGAGATTGATCGTCATGATACAACCATAATTTGACTGACCGCTGATTGCAAAATTCCGAATATTATTTCAAACGACTCTGTAATGCGGCAGAAGAAAAACTGTAAATTTTAACTCGACTGAATTTTCTGTGATTGGCGAAGGACGCGGCGAATCGCTGGGTAATTATTTGTCTTAATAAAATGTCACCTGGTGTTAATTGAAATTAAATTAATACACCTGCGTCGTGGTAAAAGATAAACATCAACCTGCACGGGTAAACTAAACGCACCGTTAATCGCTCACAAGATTTACTCTACGCCACATATTATAATTGTTGAGCGTGATAAATGATCTTGCATCACCGAACACTAATACCCAAAGAAACACCAAAGTTCTTCGAGTGAAAAAAATAAAATAAAATAAACAACACTCTAGAACGAACTAAATATGGAATTATGAGGAAAAAAGTAAATAACTATCGTTGTGCAATACGTGTAGCCCTTGTCATTACGAGCAAACCACAATTGACCAGCTGCCCTTTTCAAATGATGCAAGATAATTTGCCTGGATACCTACGTGCATGTCGCGTGTAAGGGAACAAGGCCCTACGGAAGTAATAAGACCTTGTCGAAAATTGTTTTTGCATCTATGCGTAGACGTAATAATATTGAATTATAATTTCACATGTGTCAGTTGAACCAAGGCATACTAGTGTTGGTCTAAAACCGTGTATCGATAGAGATGATGTGACGAAATTTCCCCCGATCTTACGACACGTGTCAAATCGGCAATGGTTTGATTATAGAAAAATATGGCAAAGAACTGTATTATATAAAACAATGATTAAACATATCGGATGCTTGGCTTGTTCATATCCAGAGCTGCCAGTAAAAGGATAAAGAATCACGTTTAAGGCAGTGACGTTATCGTAACGATTCATGATGAGGAAAAGCCGTTATTTACGCGATTTTTAAATTGTTTGAAATTCATTAAACCGTAATGATACAAAACACGCTCATATTTCGAAATCCTAGTTCCTTAAAAATCATTATAAAACTAGGAAGATAGTTGTTTTTCACGCAATGTTTCTTACTAACTTCAACCAACGAGCTTAGGTGAGCCTAAGTCGGTCTGAATTCGTAAAGTCATAGGTTCCTAAATTATTGTTCATAGAGCGTAAAGCGAGAGGGAGAGAGAGAGAGAGAGTGAGAGAAAGAGATGGAGAAGAAAGATAACAACCCGATTGTATCATCGAGGCAATGACGGGAGGGCTGTTTGTATAATAATACAGACGCGCGTTTTAGATGGTGGAAAGAAAAAACGCGATTCGTTGCGAAATAGGGCATTTACAGCTATTAAGAAATTGTGCAATACGACTCGCCGAATCCTTATATACTGCATATCATTTACGAAACGCTTAGACGTTTTTATTTTTGAG
Organism: Neodiprion fabricii; assembly: GCF_021155785.1. Lineage (NCBI taxonomy): Eukaryota > Metazoa > Arthropoda > Insecta > Hymenoptera > Diprionidae > Neodiprion > Neodiprion fabricii. The sequence continues at coordinate 23,281,874 of NC_060239.1, forward strand.
CACTGAACCTGTTGTTGTTACAGCGGTTTTAAAGTAGGCCACAATTTAAGAACTTGTTCAATTTATTGTCGAATTCTCGTTGGAATTCGGACAGAGCTGTCTCTATTTGCACACTGGCACGATATCTTCGTGCAAATTAACTTTCGGCAGACACAAGCGCGCGTTGTTTTTAGTTTCTGACGAACAGGGAAAACAAAGACTCGACCGTGTAATACATTTTCTGAGACGTTAATTATTCACGCCGTATCTCTGCTGCACTGACATATACATGACAAAAGTCGCAGACTACCTAAAACAGGTTTTAGTTTATTGATCGTTGGTTATTGACACTTGTTACATAGAAATTAACAAATTACCATTCTTAAGTATAACGATACGGTTGTCGTGTAAGATTTCACATCGATATAATGTGAATTGTACCATGGGAACCGATTTATTTCTCTGCAAAATTGCCGTTCGTTCGTTTCTTTGAAACGATCAACACAGTTTTGATGATTACAAGATTTCTCTTGTACCAAAGTTACTTTGTACCAAAAATTCGGTGCAAAAAAAAAAAAAAATATAATGCACCCAGTCACATTACACAGCTGCTGTAAGAAATTTCAAATTGAAAGTAACGATCGGTGATCGGCATTGGCAAGATCTGATTCGAGTCACCCGCGTTGAGGCAAGAATTTTTCATGATAAATTAGCTTCGTTGCAAATTAAAGGTCAAGCCTTGTACCGCAATATTGCAAATCCCCGACGTCTTCTCGAACTTATTGTAACCGAAGCGATGTAAAATATCGAAAACACGATATCCGTATACCTTTGTATAATTTTTGTTATGGATTCATTCGCATGGTGGTAAAATTATTCAACTCGCACACGTTTATCCAATGATTGTTTGGGATGACCTCAAAGTATTACGCAAACTTAGGTGTGCGCGATCCACGATCTGCAACATACCCGGATAGGTAGGTATAACTATGACTGAGATCTTGATTTGGAGTTGCGAAATTTTCATATTTAGTACCTTATGTGCCTACCGATGGAAAAGTATGCCGTTTCTCTATACCTATAGAAATCCTAGCATAACACGTAGATTCACCTTGACTATCGCTATTGTCGAATAATGAATAACGCGTGTAACTGACCGACTCGTATTCGTTTGGAGACTGGGTAGTTCGTATGAAAATAGTATTCGTTTTGGTTTCAATTCGATGGAGTAAAAACCAGTACGCGATATTAAGAATACGAGGAAAAGTGCGTGAGCAACTTAAAAAAAAAAAAAGAAAAAAAAACTTCAAGTTTATTACATTATGCAACAAGGGAATAATCGACTTTTGTTCCTGCGTTACGTACAGGACTTTATTCCCGGCTCAACTCTGGCCACATTATTGACTTAAAAGTGGTTTCCTTTTATATGCAAGTGTGATCTGTCAGTCTGAAAACTATAATATCATTGAATGATTATAATAATATAGATAGATGTAGTTCAAAATGGAAAAGAAAAGAGAGAAAACCAGAAAAACCGAGAAATTAGTTTATGGCAAAGATGAGATTATATTTCCCGAAAATGTGGGAAGAAAGTGCTACTTTTTTTCTCCATAGTTGAGAGAAAAAAGTAAAGAGGGAATAATATGCCACTCTCGTCCAGTTTTTCAGGTGAATAAAGTGAAAATTGTGGTTGAGTCGAGAGTAAAATTATTTTCACCCTATCCACCCCGAATCTACGTTCAATTGAAATTTGGTTTTGGCGCAGGTTAACAATCAGGATGATAAAATATCCGCAAATCGGTCTTTCGCGTGACGAAACAACGCGTAACCGCCTGTCCGACCAATTTACCAAACAGAAGCTACTCAACGAGTAAGACGAAGAAAGGGAAGAAAAAATACCGGTGTAATTACCGTGTAACAATGGGCCGAGTGTCGAGGTGCGAGGATCGGATAAAAATATGACCTTTCGTTATACCGGACTTAAAATTCCTGCATTGCGCAATTAGCGGACACCGAGTGTGAAAAGCAAAGACGGCATGTATGATAGTCGGTGCCCGTTTACATACGCGATACCGACCACGTATGCACCATCAGTGGTGCATGGGGAATTCCGTGCGACCCTCGCCCGCCATCTTCGATCGCTAATTCCAATTAGCATGTCGAATGGCACCTCAAGAGACGGCAGACATGTCAAGATTTTCAAAATCCCCGGATGATTTCCTTCGCACGTCGAAACTTGCTTCGGTTAATGAAAATTTAGTACATCTACAAGTTGACTTACGATTTGGTACATAACTTTTTATCAAATACGAGAATATTCAGGACATTTTAGCGAGTCAAAAATCGGTACTTTCGAAATCATGAAGCGGCGAGTAAGCTGCGGAAATTTATTCAGAAATGAGAAGAAAATATCAATGTTTGAAAGAAAAATTATTATAGATTGGATTTTTTTTTTTTTTTTATTGGCAAAGTATTTACGGTCAGAATGCGAAAAGATATTAAGTCGTCTATGTTTTGGCAAAAATCTTTGTTTAGGATAATCGGAGTATTCAGTACAACCTTTTATTTACTCAATTGCTTTGCATTGTTGTACACAAAGATATTTCGCACACACGAAAAAATGGAGAAGAAACACAAATTAACTTGACGATTATTAATCGTCGAACGAAGCTAAATATTTTCTTAGATTTTTTTTTAAATACTCTGCAACGCACCGCAATGAAAGCAGAAATTGAAGGTGACGAGGGTCATCAGCAGGTCGAATCGACAGGGAATGCGGCATAGATATGCGTCGCCTTCCTATGCGACTAGGCTTCCACGTAGCGTTCTATAAGGTACCAGGTGATCGAAAAATACGCGTATTGAATACGAAAAATGTGAGCCCAATGTCAGGTGCGTCGAATATAGTTAGTTACACGCATAGGTATTATATAAAAAAGTTTTAATGCTCGAGGGTCGTTTAGTGCTGATAAGGTTGCACAACGCGTGAATTTTCTTAAGTAGGTTGGTTGGACAAAAACAATATTTGTTGTTAATTTTTTAAGACGACACTGAGTATTTATCAAATTATTATATATTCGTAAGCGAAGAAGATCTCTTTGAAAATATTAAATTGGAAAATACTGGAATTATAAATAGAAGCTTACAAAAAGTAAATGCTTAATTTCGTAGCTCTTCACAATTGTTAATAATCTAGTAGATTCGTTCGATTTCACTCCACGGTATTTTCTATAAAGCCACAGGTACAGATTTTATTCTCTTTTTTTTTCCTTCAAAAGTTGGCATTTGTCGATCATAATCAATGTCAGTGCGATTTTCAACAATTAAATATTTAAAAATGCGAGCATGACAAAAGAAAAGTGTTTCAGTGAATTTATAGAGATAGATTTCAGAATAAAACAAACCGTAGAACGCAAATGTATGAATTTATTCCTAGACTTTCAACCATTTTAAAGCTATTATAAAAGAAGCATCAATATCTAATTGTAAGCTTATGTTTAAAATTATACGTTTTTTTTTGTATTTGCAGAAGTCTTTGCAGCTTATAAATATGATAATTTTATTAATACTTAATGTACGAATATCTTGTAATAAAATTAATATAAAGTATCGCTTTTTGGGTGACCAACTTTTTTAATATCAATCGGATGGCAATTAAAATCGAGTAACAGTCTACAAGAGGATAAAATTCACCATGCTCTGCATCGTGTGCGTAAATTCGAGCAAAAATATGCAAGGTTAACAAGAGAGAATTATAAGTATATAATAATGAAACGGCAAAGAAGAGATTGCAAATCTCTGCAATAAATATTAATTGTATTCCGTGTAGTATTCATAATATAATTGAGAAACACAGAGAGAAACAATGAATCGAGAAGGAGAGGGAATTTAGTTAAGTAAATAAATTAATCGAGGATACAGCGGTATCCCAATTAACCGTGATTAAAGCAGAGAAGATTTATATCTCACAATCAGATTTTGCGATGACGAGGTTTCCTTTTGTTCTTCTTCTTCTTCTTTAATCTTTTCTCTTCTTCTCGTTTATTAATTTCTTTTCTCTTCAAAATTATAATCACACCTTCAAGCTCGGTACGTTAGCGAGTTTGTGTAAGAGTTATCATCGAGTCGCAATTAAGATTCGGGACTCTGGACAGTAAAATACGACGAGCAAGGTCGAGAGGATCTTGACTGAAACCGAAAGTTGGGTAGACGTAATGTGGCTGTTATTCTCGAGGTACGGGATTCGTTTGAAAACACTCACGTGTGGATACAACACGATGCGTTACGCGTTGCAAATGCTCGTCTGCAAAGCCCTTGTCAAATAAGTTTAGGAGTATACACGTAAAAACTATTACAGAACGTGCGTGGAACAATTTATACGTTGCGCGATGAAGTAAGCGCGATTTTTTTCTTCTTTACAATAAATTCTTTTCTCTAAATATCGGGAATTTAACATTACCGTTTCACTATTTCAGATTCTCCATAATCGAAATTCGATTTGTTTCACTAACCTGATAAGATTTTGATATTAATATTTATTCCAATCATTATTGTCGTTAAAAACGTGACGACATTTGAAAAAAACATTCAACTTCGTTAAAACAAAACAATTTTCAATTATACCGACTAACCCGTCGGCGTATCAATTTTTTTATTCACTGTAAAGTAAAAATTTTTCCAGCATTTTACAACACCGGTAACTTTAACCACGTCCAATAATCACGCTTTTGCATAATTAAATAAATAATTGAGCGAGATTTCTCTGTATTGACAAATTCTCTACGCCTCCAACAACAAAATCGTTGCTTTAATGGAGCAAAAAATAAAAAATTAGAATTTATAACCTTAGCGGTTGCGCCGTTTGCGTTACGACCAGTACGAAGTGCATTGCCGCAGAGCAGGGGTGATTATTCGAAAGATTGCACGAGCTGCTAGAGCGGATAACTGAGTAAGTATGCAGATAATCGGAGGAAGTTAAGAGCGGAAAGTCGTTCGCGATGCAAGAAAAGGTGTAACGAAATAAAAAAAAAAATTAAAAAAAAAAATTAAAAAATAAAAAACAACTAAGAACACGGAGAGACACGTTGTCCATTCTCGCACAGCGAGACTTTGTTGCAAACAGTTTCCTTCTTCGGCGGTAGATTTTGCGCCTTGTAAGTAAGTAATGAGGGCAATTTTTCTCCCGAATTCAAGAAAAAAAATAAATAAATAAAAAAAATAAAAAAACTAAAACCAGTCGTCTCCGCGCGTGCATGTATCCAGTACGAAGGTGTTTGCGTTTGTGTAATGCATCTTGGAACCGCAACTCGAATTGCAGACACGAACGACGATGTGTATAATGCACAGCAGCGGAGTGTCGGGTAGCGTTTCCAAGCACGGATCGAGGGATACAGAGCAGCGCCTCGGTAAATTTGACACGCAATTATGCAACCCTAAGTGGTTTTAATCTCACAATCCGACTTTTGAAAAGACCTTTTATAGGACAATGAAGTATACGCGGATTGTTGTTACCGCTGCACGCACCGCGTTTTACACAAATTGCGAAGTCGTTGGTTCGCCGATTTTTTTTTTTTTTTTTTTTTTATACACCAATTTATGTACAGCCGATACGAAAATGATACAACGTTCGTTTCAACTCTGTTTCGCTGTTACACCGTGCTTGTAAATGTTCATGCGCGGATTTACGTTCGTTCGAATGTTTAACGATCCGCTATCAAACTCCGCAACATTCGCAAACTCTGCTCGTATCGATTTACTACACGCTGTTCAGAATTTCGTGTCGAATTCCACGCGATATGGCGCAGAGTACGCAATTCAGCATCAAAGTTGCGCATTTTTGCTTCTGCAGCGTGGAATGTCTGAATCGTAACGCATACTTAACTTTTTCCAGAACGTGTTAGATTTATTTTCATCCACGAGTAACTATTCGCAAAGTGCAGTTCTAGTGCGCAACAATTAAAGGTTCGAAATGACGATGAGCGATCAATTTGAAAAGTGGTTCATTCGCGAGAGAAACGTTCACCTGCAAAGTTCCCATGTACAATATGTAGGTACAGCACAATAAGTCAGTCTCGTCGATCCGTTGAACATAGGAGAAAGTTTTCGACTCTAACTATATACGCGTGTAACAAATGTTTGTCAAATGCGCTTTTTTTCTCCATCTTTATTCTTAATTAGCATATTTTTCGTCGTTCGCTCTGTTTTTACCTCTCTCCGCTCGTCTCAGTCATAGATTATACAAATGCCCCTCGCTCCGTTTTGCATTTACGTAATTGGTATTACACCAACAATTATACCCGGCGTAATCCACCTCCTCATATCCGTCAAACGAATTTATTAACGCTACCGTGTATCTCTGGTACAATGTATACATATGTCATATTTTTTCTTCTCTGTCTTCTCTACATACCTACGTATATAAAGCTCAAGGATTTTCCGCCGTAGGTTCGTTTATAAGCTCGGAACTACTGAACCAATTTCGATTCTTTTTTTTCCATGGACAGTTACAACACCAGGGCCACATTTTGTGCTGCATTGCGTTACAACCAGATCGATAGTTTTGGAGATACAACGATATTCATAAGCCAAATCGGAAGAGGATCGACAAACTCTTACGAATAGAGGAAAGTTATGTTCAAAAACTTTCAAGCTCCCGATAATGTGATCTACAAAAAAGACTGAGAGAGGATACGATTGCGATAGTTTTGCGCGCACCAAAAACGACGTAGAAGTTAGTAACGTTACCTCACCGATGCACGTTTAAGAAAGATCCTTACTTCGCGCTTTTTACGATTGTCTGAAGTTTGGTAAACCTTGATAAACGAAATGTACTCAAGTTTCGAAGATCCCACTCCTTAAAAATTGTTCTAAAATTACAGAACAACGATTTCTCAACGACCATAACCCGGATGTTTAGTTACGTCGACGTTAACGTTACTGATTTCGGCCCAACCACGATATAAATTTGAAAATATTTGCGGGCGGAGCTGCGACGGACTCTCAACAGCGAGTATAATAAGTTTGATCAATCAAGATTGGCTCCCGTACATACTCTCTGTAATACCTGCAATAGCCATGTAATTACAGACGATTTAATCTGCCGAGGTTGTGATTGTTACATCTCGTTATATGGTATATCCGCGTATAGATCAGCCAGGAGACACGTGCCGGGCTTGTTGTATGCACGGAGTGTACAGGCAGGGTGGGGTGGTTTCTCTCCTTCGGGCAAAGACGACGACCATACGTAACGTAAGACATAAGTTCGTTACTTCGCACTCGGAGAGTTCATGCATTGTGCCGATTACAACCGCAGAGAGCTATTACGCGTTACACGTAAGGCAATTCTTAACGTACCTCCTCGGTGTGGTTAAATATTCCGAGTATTCAGAGTGGAAAAGTGAATGCCACGGCATCACGCGTGCGTGCGCCGCTCATACGGTGCGATAATCCTGCGTTAATGCAGCTGAGCTCTGAGATTAATTGGTCTAGGAATGAGTAACAATGCGGTAATTGAAGTCAGAAACTTTGGCCTCGGGTCGTCGCTAGCGGCGACGAAGATTCTTATTTTCTTCTAGTTCCGTAACATCTTTTGGAACCCGTTGATGACGAATGATACACGCAGTTCGAGTCACAAGTTGGATTAAAAAGGAAAAAAAAAAAAAAAAAAATACTGAATACCGTTTACAAAATCTCCAATAATAATGTTTGCACCAATGATAGTGAAGGAGAATGACACGACAGCCAAGATATTGACAGGTGAAGAAATGGGTTCGCAATTAGTATGCTCAAAATGATTCAATTCTGGTGTTTTTGAACATATTCTTGTGTCTGTGAAATCATTTTGCTCACTGACCAGATTCCCATAAATTGTATGGAAAACATTTGAGAAACCTTATCTGATGGTACAGTTATACTCTCAAGTGCAAACCTACGTTTATCCAGTCTGTGTATAAACATTATTAAAAAAAAATACTTTGGATATATCTGTTGAGAACGAAATGAACAGAAAAACATTAGAATCGGATGAAAAACCGCAGAATTCAATCAATTGAAACCTTTCTTCGAATCGTTAATAGCTTTGGTATACTGAGAAAAATTTCAATTGTTACAGTGACTAGAAAAATTCAGTAAGACAGGTGTCGTTAAAAGAAAATTGTTTGAATATTGTTGGAATTACGAAAAACGAGGTGCGCGTAAGCATTTTGCGCTATCGTCGATTCTTTTTTGTAAATTGCAACGTTTACTCTACTTTTTTAGTTAAACAAGGCTTTAGCATCAATTTATTGTTGCACAAGCATTAAATTTTCGCAACAGTTACAAGAAAATCTGGTAACAGCGATCGTAATGAAAAAGAATAGTAACGGATACTAGACTTTCCGGTACCAGCTGGAAAACTAATTCTCATTTTCTACCTAGAACTATATTTTTGGATTGTGGTACAAAATAAAAATAGTTAAGGGGACTGAGCGGTGACCGAAACTAAAAATTTCTCTCAGTGTAGCGCTACTCGTAGGTATTTGTTCGTATTTATTTCGATTACACAGCGGAAACGTTGTTCGATTCACCTTCACCACAATCGGTGCGAATAATGGTTTTTTACTTTGCCAACTTTTGATTTGGACGATGGTGTGAGTTGGACCAACAGATCCTCAAGTCCGGTGACATTTTTCTCAGCTATGAATTTCTGAATTCTCGATTATATTCCGCGCACCGACGACGCGTTTTAATCATGGGAATACTTCACCTGTACCAAGATGGTTGTTACTTTATTGGCGAATCTGACTGCCGTTAATGCTGCACCGGAGAGATGCATAATTGAAACTGCCGTATGCCGATGACTCGTATATAAGCTGTAGTAAGGCTGTAATTATTTCGATCACCATTTATTGCGAAATGTTTTAATGATACGCCGTGCAATCCACGATGCGAATTGAAGAACCAAGCGAACGCTATTCCACACATATCGAAACAATTCTCGCTAGCGATATAATAATCGGGCCATCCCACTCGATTTTTTGTTGCAAAATGATCATGCGACCTGACCGCTTTCAAAAAACCGACTATAACTGGAGGTTTGCTCAATCGTTATACAAAAATTCGAACGCGGAATTGCGCTAACGGCGCAATTCGTTGTATAGCAACTGAAATTTTATTTGCTATCTGCCTGTAGGCAACGCTGATATTGTGAAACGAATCGAAATGAAATACAATATTCATGTTTTTCAAGAGTTTATAAGGTAACGCTTTGCAAAAGAAGAACATTCATCTTCTCTGGAACACTCGCGTGTATAAGATTCTTGTAGAGCTCCTGTAATCTCCTAGTCCCGAGCTGAGAATACAATATTCTGTAGTATTTCCCAGAGTCTGTAACGATATTTTTATGACAATTCCACGTTTACCCGAATTCTAAACTTCTACAACCATGATTACCAAGACCAGTCAATTGGAATGAAATCTCAAAGTCGATTTAAATTTTTACCATGCTTATCAATCGCTTTGTCGCGTGATTAACCTGACGAATAATAACACGAACGGTGGTACAACTGTCTCTTAAGGTGATGTTTTGGTTTAGAGGCCTTAAAAAAAAAGTTATTCTCGGGAATCTTTTTGATAAGGAGAGAAAAACGAAGCTTCTTAAAATTTTTAATCTATTCAAAGTCCAATAAAAAACAACCGTGAAATTATATTAATTTTCGAGCTTGAACTTCAAAGTGACGATTTTTACAAGGGACATTTTTTTCATTCAAGCTCGAAAATTAATTAATTCACTTTTTTTTTTTTTTTTGGTTCATCGATAGTAAAAATACATGGTCAGCTAACAACTCCGCCATTTGGCAACAATTTGATAATAAAAAAAAATTTCTTGTACTCTTCAAACGTGTGTTAAAATACGCTCAAAATTTTAAGAAGCTTTTTTGTTTCGTTCCACGTCAAAATAAAAATTAAAAAAAAAAAACAAAACTGAAAATCACCTTTTTTCAGGCATCTGAACCAGGACACTGGCTTAAAAATTGAAGCTTGGAGCCGCTTTAGCGGGAAAACGCGACCTAATGACCGTCTCCGATTTCAAAGGAATTCAACGTCTGGGATATTCCATGCCGACTATCGTATACATGATACTCACACATGCCCACGCATTTTTCGAACATGCAAATATCAAGCGAACTGTCACTTGCGGATTATAAAAGTTGGCGTAAAAACAGAGTCGAGTAGTTGGTTACCGGTGCTGTTTACTGCTGCTCACTCTGACCGGGATAATTACACGTTACATCGTTGGTTAGTTTCGGCTGTAGGTGGGCATCAGGCGTATTATACGTACACACGCCTAGAGAAAGTAAAAGATAATAATCATGTTTGCATACAAATCGCGAGATTTCTTTTCGCCGTCTGTGACTACGATAAGACAAAAAAAAAAAAATTAAAAATTAAAAAAAAAAAAAATTTACCAACGCAGACGTATAGGAGGTATAATGTACTTTATAGACGGGAATAATTGTGTTTGCGTGCAGTTAGCGTGTAATATTGATCATCGCTGGACGTTGATTCTTATACCAAGATAATTAATGCACGCGCCGCCGGTCGCATTGCAACATCGCCGTGACGGGTGATTTTTTTAAATATTTCTTACACCGAAGACAGAGAAGGAATAAATGGATTGAAAGATAAGAGAAAAGGACGGAAAAGAAGTAAAAAAAAAAAAAAAAAACAAAATGAAGAAATAAAAACCGTAGACGAATGAAAATAATCGTTTTCGCACCGAATTCCATAAAGTTTCGACGCGTTATTAGTAGGCGAAAGCAATTCGCGCAAAAATTAGCTATTCGTTGTGCTGTTTGAAAGGTGGTTTTGTTATACATGCGCGCAAAATTCACTGTTTGTCTGTCATACCCTTGCCCCGAATCACGTAAAATATTAATTTGCGAAAAATGTCGATGGCTGGGAAAAGAAAAAAAAAAAAAAAAAAAAGAAAAAAATAGAAAAAAAAATGATTGCAACGAGGACAAATATTGGCCTGAATAAACAAACTATCTTGACAACATTTTGTTGCATAACGAAAACAGATCTGGTTATAAATATGTATATTATCGGCGAGAAACGCGATTACTGGACCATTTCACACGGCTTTGAGCTGTTGCAGTTTGGCCAAACAAATGTCGTTACGGTTCAACAACAATATCGGGAAGGCACCGACACGGTACCGAGAAAAAAAATAAATAAATTACTAAATGATTCAAAATTTAAAAAACAAACAAACAAACAAACAAACAAAAAAAAAAAAGAACATTGTCGAATAAACACAAAAGCCGCACGTCTCGTCCAAGTATAGTCAACGCCAAAGTTTTGCAATTTTTTAACGAGACCGCGTCAACTTCGATTAAGTTCAACGTGTCGATTACAATGGATATGGAAAGAAAAAAATATTGAATATAAAGATAGAAGTGAAATAAAAAAAAAGGACACACGCGACAACGTCGGCGTTAAATGTATCACGTTACATTGACCGTTCTTAAGCAGAGCTCGTTTAATTTCAGGAATCTTTTACGTGCCCGGTTAAACCTGAAAAATTGGGTTTGGGTTACAATGATTTTTTATTCTCGTTTCCCTTCATTTTTTATTTATTTTTTTTCCGTCGTTATTAATTTTTATCCTTTCTTTATCGACCGCCGTACAGCTGACTCTGCATACTTTAGACAGTTTTATCGATTTTACAGCACCGTGTTTTGTCGTTTGCGTAATAGATTTCGGTTCGATCTATACTTCCAGTCTCATCTGCGATGATGAAATCTGTTTCGTTAAATTCCGAACTTTCGGTCCAAATGACTAAGCTAATTGGACATTTTTTTCAGAGAAACAAAGGGTAGTCGGAAAAATTTGGCAAACAGTCTGTGTTTTTCTATAAAAATTTTCTTTTTAATTTCGACACATGTTTACAGTTGCAAATATTGCGACGACACAGTTTCAACATTTTTATTGACCATTTTTGCAAAAGGTTTTGATTCGCGAATCTATACGCGAACCCGAAACAATTGTCTATAGCTTTGTTCGATAAAATATTTAGGAAAATTGTAAACTGACATTGAGTTGAGACTTATTTTTTTACGCTGCCATTTGACGATACTTGACAAATTTTGTGTTAAAAATAGACCAGCCGAGTTGGTGTCTCGTGAATTTTCCAAATTAAGGCGTGTTCGTTGCGTGTGCTTGGCAACTTGGCAGCCAAGCAATTTTGCGAAAATACTACACTCCCGGCTTGCTCAATTTGTTACAAACGATTCCGAGTTTCACTCGACTGTCAAGACTTTGGCTTCCATAGGTTGTATTTTTTGAAAATACTCCAAGAGTTTTACAGATTAATTTTTACCTAGATTCCATTCCTCCCGGATGATTTCAAAACCGCTTAAATATGCACACCGTGAGCGGTTAAATATCGCATTACAAGATCCATGAATGATTATACAATCAATCTTCGTATTCCGCGATCGATATCGCGAATAAATATTACAAAATGATCAAGGAATCACGGCACAAGTGAAATGGAAACCTGCCTAGAAAACAAGTCTCGGTGAACTTGCGACGATATCTAAATTAGCTGAAATAGGCGTGCAAGAAAACAAAAATTGGGTTATCATATGAAAATTATCCAGTAACTAGGCATCATGAATTGCAAATTTTTCATTTATACTAACTTTCGGTGTTTTGTTCAATATTTTTTCTAGATGCCGAGAAATATCTGAATCTTGGACTCGAATTCCACACAATTGTATAGCGTATCAGGGCACTGATTGTAATATTTTAATAAGTTCAGTGCTAAACTGGTGCTTGCGAGACTAAAAATTCACGAAAATTTCATAGTGACGCTTCTATTATTGCTTGCAACTTCCAAACCACTGCTCGGTCCAATTTCAAATTTATAGACTATCTTCGGGGTCAAAAGAGGCATGATGTCTATAAATTTCAACCAAATCGATTTGTGCACTTTTGTATTAAGAATGATTAACTCTGATTTTCGACAGAACTACACTTTAACGAATTCGTTTTTAAAATTTAGCATCAAAAACTTCATAGCGAACAGAAAAACTTTTGTACTAGAACCGTTTTCGTAGGTCACCAAGATCGATGCTACGTGGATCTGAAAAATCGTCGAATCATTGTAATCCGATTCGTTGAACTGTTTTCACGGGGAATCACTTGATGTGAAAAAATCTAATGAAAAACCATCGTTCATCTTTTAAATATACGTACTCAAATCTTGTAAAATAGCAAAAAAAAAACTGAGAAAGGTCATAAAAAAATCACACTTTCATGTTGAGCCGTTATCGTAACGATATATCCATTTAACTGCAATTTTCTAATAACTATAAAAAGAGTAATAATGTAATTTTTCCCAATTTAGACTTTCAATGAAGTAAACTTGATCCGAACCGACGTCACCTTACTTCGAATCTAATACGGTATATTATATAAATAATAACCGGTGACTAATCTCAATAACCCGTGAAAAGATAACCCGTACATTAATGACCCAAGACAAAAATAACCCATAAAAAAAAAAAAAAAAAAACTAACTCGAATCAAAGTTTACAAGCGTTTGCATCAGTCATGGGTCGTTTGATCCAATAACGATAAAGGCCTAATCCTTCGGCATTTAGCCGCGTTTAAATTTTTCTCTCCGTCTCTCTCTCTCTCTCTCTTGTTTTCATCAGGTTAATTAGCCCCTGGATCGTTGATTGGGCAAGAGGTATATGGGAGGTATCGGGCAGCGAAGGATCAACGCTACCCGAGGCAGCGGTCCGCAATTACGTTAAAATGAATGTTATCAAATAAAGAAGGTAAAGGCTGCGCCTCGGACGGAATGCCTGGAGATGATGCTACGCGACGCGTCGCGGGGCCCGATCGTGTGGGTGCCGACTGCTGACCCAGAGAAAAGGTTGCGACTCTCTTCGTCTTACTAATACCGACGCACGACGCGACGCCCCGCCGGATGGACGCATGCCACTGGGACAAGGTTGCCGGGGGCCCATAACTATCGGGCCTGACACACAACAATGCACGATGATGTTTCTTTATGCCCGTACGACGAACGCTCGTATGCCCCGTTCCGCGCCAAGTCGACCGAGAGAAGACATTCAACAATCGTGAATGTGGTTGCCGGGACCAAATTACCCGGAAATAACAATCGTTACAAAAATGTTAGGTTTCAAATTTAGTTTAATTTGACTTCGCGTTTTGGGCATGTTTTTTGTTTTTTTTTCTTTGGCTTATTTTTACACGGGTTATCACGGTCGGTTGTCGTCTGGTGGCCAATAAAAATACTCGAATAAATTACTAGACATTTCCCTGACTTTTTTTTTTTTTTTTTTTACCTGATTATAATTTTTACCTGACCAAAATCCGAAATAATAATGCCGATTCAACTATCTAACAAACAAAGCTCCGAGTCAATGATGTGTTTGATAGTAACACATAGAGGGAAATTGTTCTCAAGATTTTGCTTTTTCGTTACGGAAGTTTCATTTTCTCTCTCTCTCTCTCTTGCTACGGCCACAAAATTCCCCAAATTTTTCCTGACTTTCCGGATATATCTGACCAGTGTCGATCATGTTTATCTTGTCCGAGTAAACGGTTATTGTAATTTAGCAAGTGTATCAATAAATTATTCAGGCGGTTGCATATTTGCTTGATATTAATAGTCGAGTAATTGATTTCATGGAATCAGTGAAGAAAATAAATTGTGTCTGCTTTTTCTTTTACACATTATCGTATTGATACGTTTCTACATTTTTTCAGATTCTCTGCATCTTGCCAATCGGTTTTCTTTTTTCACAAGCGTCCAATCTCTTCGAAGATTAAAAACAGATGCAAAGTATTCCCTGAAGGAATGTAAGTAACGATAATCAATTATTTGACTTATTTCTCAAGTAGAATTCATTCTCTTTCCATAATATGCACGTCACTCGGTTTCAAAAAATTTTATGCAATGGACTCATTGTTAGAGTATCAGGAGTCTTTAAATACGGGTGAACTGTTATTCGGTAACTAACATTATCGATATGAAACTGTATTCTTAAAGACGTAAAAATAATTTTACTTTTAAAGAATTTAAAAATTTTTCCAAAAATTGCATTCACTGTGCACACCATCACCGATGCGTATTGATTATTGTATTTAAAAAAAATCGTGAAATCCGTCAAGAATCGGTTGACTAAAAAATAAAATCGGTCCAACGATTGGGGAAAAAAGTGAATTCCGTCTCTGACGACATCGAAAAAATGATAAAAATTCAGTGTCTTCTTGTTTCGTATTTTGTCGCGTCAATGACGAAAGAGGGGTAAAAAATTTTTGAAAAAAAAAAAGAAAAATGTAATCGTATTTTACAATTGACGGTACGCAAAGTAAAACCAAACTAACGAGCTGAGCGGTTTCTCGAATTGGCACGGCAGGTCCTATAGAGAGACTTACATTTCTCTCGAAGCATCGTCCCTCCTCTCCTTATAACTTCACCAAGTTAAACCGAACTTCGCCGAGGTATCAAGAGAAACAAATTCCACCTCCTCCCACACGTCGTGACTCTCTGTATTTCTGTTTCCCCCACCCCACCGTCGATCCTGAATCCCCCTGCGAGTGCGAAACTCGATTCAATGTTTGAATAACCGCGCCACCATACCGCCGATCCCCAGTCTTACAATTACACTCGAAACCGCGGGTTTGAACACGCGAGGAAATTTATTACCGTCAGTGATCGATATTGATAATAGTTGAACAATTTTTATTCCCCCTTGTTTTTCGTTTCATTTTATTTAGTTTTCAACCCCCCTGATCAGGTCGAGAACCGCGTTGCGATTTTCACCCGCGCGCGGTCGTCGATCGTTTCTTCACCGCAGGTTTATTACACACGTACACGTGAACACCGATCGCAAATCGCCCGCGGCTCTATTCGTCCGTTTAATTATCATATAATCGTCTATAATCTTCTCATCCGGACGAGTTTCAACGCATATAGCTAAAGTGGAAGGAGGAAAGAATTTAGATAAGAGGTATACCGATCTGTGACTTTTGGTTCGTTAACTTCTCGTCGTTTGTTTTTTGTTTAAGTATTGTCGTCTTTTTCCTGTTTATTTACATTATCGTTATTATTTTTTATTATTTTTTTTATTTTTTTAATTTTTTGTCTTCTTCCTTGCTTTTCTCTTGCGTTACAACCGTCGTCGACGAGTGTTTAATACTGATTCAGCATTTATTACTACGCACTGTTTTTCACCTCCGGCCACCGTGCAAAGTTTTATGCCAATGAAATTAATTGGAATTTATATACACCCCGCACGGTATAATACAGGAATACGCATCGCGATAATCGCGCAAACGTGTGTCAAGTATTTATTACCGTGCGATACCGATCTTATCTTTGCCGCTAATTGTAAGCGGGTAATAAAAACGCCACAAAGAATAAGTTATAAAAATGAAACGCAACCGAATTTAAATAACTCGTCGATTTTTTTTTATTTTTTATTACTTTAATTCGAACAAAGGGACTAAAAGTTTGTCATTTCCCCGGTATAATTTACCCCGATGAAAATTCAAGCTACCGTTTGTAATTCCAGGAGTATCCTCGTTGTTACCAGGATTAAAGACTTCTAATACGTGACATATTATTAGAGGAAACTTTAACGCAAATAAAAAAAAAAACCAAAAAAAAAACAAAAAACCGTTCAAATTGTTCCAACGTGTGTCTGTAGTTGTAGCCTGCAATTGAGATACGGAGATGACGGAGCCAAAAATTCCGGTAAGTAAACAATTATTTCGATAGTATGTGTTTGTGCTCGAAATAAGATTAAAAAAAAAAAAAAAAAAAGTATGCGATTTCGTTCTGTCGAATTGAAAATCGATATTTTCAAATATAGACAACGCATTTGCGCTAGCTCGTTCGAATGGGGAAGAAAAAAAAAAAAAAAAAACAATAACGAAGTGACGAGAGAAAAAAAGGAAAGATTATTATTGCTGCATAAAAACAAAATGGTGGCATGATAAGTTTTTTTCTCTAAATGTGCAATGTGAAATGAAACTAAGTGTCGTTTACCGAACAACCGAACGATTTGAAGGAACAAAGGCACGAAGATGTATGTTTTTTTTTTTTTGTTTTGTTTTTTTAAATTGGAAAGCTCCGACAATTTTAAAAAGCACACCAGATGGGCAAAGATCGAAACCGACGTCGCTCGATGAACCGGCAAAGAACACGACTGACAATGAGTATATGTATAAGCTACGTGTAGCTGGTCCATTCTAACCACCTTAGATACAGAGATACTTTTACTTTGAAAGAGAATGCGATCGGATCTCTCGACGTCTTACTGCAGACGTTATGTAAGTTTTAACGGTAGACAAAAAACGTACACGGGCATAACAAAATTCGGTTGAAACAGGGTGTGCATTATGTACAGCGTTTACGTGTAGCCGATAAATTAGACATACTTTACAAGTTCCTAAACTCCTAAGCATTACCGATTGTACAGAGTCCCAGATGTTTCGAAACGAGAATTGATTATACGTATCGATGATCGCGGTATCGATTGAAGCAGCACCCTGATATTTTCACTCCTACCTACGTTTCAGATCGACGATAATAACAGCGATAGAAATCTTACATCATTTTGTTTTTTAGAAATCAACGTGTTCGGAGATCGATTGAAAAGAAATTTTATTTCTTTTGCTTCGAGGACGAAACTGATTTTCGGATGGTTTTTAATGAAACAAACTTTACGGTTTTAAACGACAAAAAAAAAATTTTTCTTCCAACACATCGAACTCAAAGATTGCATTTAGTTACCGCTGTTTGATATGATACTTAAAGAAGTGAAAACCGTTGTTAGAATGGTTAATTTTCAGTAATTTTCGGAAAGGTGGATTTAAATACAAATGTAATATTTTATAAAATATTTTCGACAACAACGAGACAGTATTTATCACTTTCAAACATCACAATCATCGGCATTAAACAACACCGCCGATTGTTCTTCAACAAGATTAATACGACCTCCGAATATTTCTTTCGACAAATTTTTTCACTACAATTTCTAAAACTCTCAAACATCCCGAAAAGAGTCAATGTCTCTCCGTACACCCGTATAACAATTAAGCATAATACATATAATCAATACGGTGAAACAAAACAATCGGAAAGAAAAAGAGAAATGAAATTAGAGTTAAAAATACAAAACTGATGCTAAAAATAAGAAAAGTATGAGGAAAAAATTCAACAATTATTTGTTAATTGCAAGAGAAGCCGTAAATGTCTCGCGTATAACCGCGGCACATTATGTATGTATATTGTATGTAGGATTGTTGCCCGGTTATACGAGTTACACCATAAGAACGACCTTGCGCAACGGTATGTAACGTCGTCGTTGCTCAGCTCCCGTGCGTTAATTACTATGCTCGTTGTCGTTCACCGCTGATCTCTGGCCAAATTTTTTCGCTTTCTTCTTTTTCTTCGGTCCTAGTTTAAAATTTTGTTCCCGGGCTGGGTAGGAATATTTTTTATATAATTTTCCATACGGTTGTTTGGTTGTATCATCGTCATCACCGTCGTCATCATTATTATTATTATTATTATTATATATTTTTTCCGATTGAAAAATCACTCGCAGTCAATTTTCCGTATAAATTTTCAAATGGTAAATAAAAAAAAGTTCGATAATTTGAACACATTTTTTGGTATAATAAAATTAATCCACTTACATTCTATCTTCCGATGAATTTTCCAAGCATATGATACGATCTTCGTGAAAAGAAACCGATTAAATGAACTATTGAAAATTTGTAAATTAATATAGACAAGTTTAAAAATTTGTCGAAGAAAAATGCAGAAGATCCGCATGACTTTCGTTCGGTGCGAGCAAAGTGGTATACGTACATATGGGTGTATAAGTATATCACGTGCTCGTGTTGTATTATATGCATGTTGTTGCACATGCGAGCATGTGGGAAATACGAGAAATCGACCAGAGTACACTCGGCGTTTAAGAATACGATTCGAACCCTTCGTAACTTGGACAACTGTTACAAAAATTCAAGGCCGATAGGATTGTTGATATTACAAAACAATTTTTAACGCAATCAGTGAGAAATTGATCGATCAGACATCATAATAACATATATGCATGGTTTTTGAAAAGTGAGCCTGAAAATAATTCGAACGAGATTTGTTGAACTCTGTTTATAAGATCGGTTGAAATGAAAATTTCGGGAAGTGGTTTCGTTGAAATCGATTGAAATCAAAATAAATTGGTAACGAAATTGATCAGAGTTGTTGAAATATGCGTTCGTATTATCAATCAAAATGCTAACGTTACGTTTTTTTTTCTACGGAAAGAAAGCTTCAATATCGTCCGTACGTAAGAAAAATGTCTAATTGTATAAATAAATTCTGAGAAGTGTTAAACAAATTTTTAGAAATCAATATAGAATATCAATCGTCGATAATAAATATTCCTAAATACGGCGAATCCTTGTTTCTCGGATTTTTAAATAGTTAAATGTCAGAGACATTCTGCAGCGATTCAAGGTTAATTGAAAAAAAAAAATGTCTCTGAGAATATTTTTTCGATTCGTGAAATGAAATTCCATCGGACAGCAAAAGAGATTCGTGAAATATAAAGATATAACTTGACTAATGATCGCCATGTTTTCTGTACATAATTGTTATACAAGCGAAATGACAGTTGGCAAAGAATTGACTAATTGTTGTAGAATATATTTTTTTCAATTTTTACTCCAAAATACTTTCAGAAATTTGATCACTGGTTGACTATAAAAATCACCGAAATTCGATTTCGGATTTGACTCGAAGTTTTTCATAGTTGGACTCAATTTTCATCAATTTTCATCAATTCGCGCTTACGCAAATACGAAAAAGGCAAAAAAAATCCTGATTCGTATCAAGTTTCCCGATACTTCCAAGGTTCTTTCCAGGTTACAATGAAGTTTCATATGATCCCACGTTTACAGTTCTGGGTTATAAAGTGAAAATGAGGTTCTCCTGGCCGTAACCATGAGAAAATTTAGTATGAAATGCTGATCTTTTTAAATGCGGTCACTCGTGCGATAATTTTTATTTTTAATTTTTGTGATTATCGTAGCGATAGTGAAATTTAATGTTGACGCAAGACTAAATCAATGTTAAGGATTAGGGTATTGAACTGAAAAAATAAAGTTAACCAAATAATCGGATTTAATATTGCAATCATGAGAAATCGTAACATTCAAAACCATAACCACACTAAATAGTTTCTTGTACCTTCAAATTGTCTTGCAATTATTGTAACAATATTGAAAACCGTCGTTATAACGATACTCATTTTGCATAAATTTTCTCACAAGTGTAACGTTGCAACGTGTTGGACCGAGGAGGGGTAGGGTTTAAATTCCAACAGCGCCAAATTTCGATTTTTTTTTTGGTGGTGAAACTTAAAGTAAAGAAATCAAACTTTGACGCAACACAAAAATTCCGAAAGTGCGAAAATGAGAAAGTTTAAAAATCTGAATTGTAAATTTCTGGCCCGATGAAATTTCGCCACTTTGATCTTTCTTCGTTTTGGATTTTCGATATTTTTACGTCCGGAATCCCGGTCACTCTAATTTTTGAATCTTCCGATTTTTTCCACCCACTCGTTGAGTAAACTACGCTACGTGAGTGTATTTTAACTTTCGGAATTTTACTCTATCGAAACATTATTTTTTGGAACTTCGCTCTACCGTAGCTTGAATTTTCGTAACCTTGCGTTTCGGAACTTTGAGCAGTCGACCGTAAAAGTTGCCGTTTCGTAAAAATTCGATCCCTTTACTTCAGCTTCACTTTACTTTCGCCCCCAAATAATTCGAATCGGTCTGATTTCGGAATTTCAACCCCACCCTCGAACGCGTTTAAAAATTCCTGAACAACGCGGTGACACGATCGATTGTTCAACCAGCCACTCCGTGGTCTGGTAAAATTTGTCCAATTCACGGTTGTCAGAATCGAAGCATCCGAGTGTACGTCGAACGACTTACTCGCGTATTAAAACCCGCGTGCCCGAGTATATTATACATACACGTAGCAGCGAAGAATCCAGACCCGATGGAATCTGGTCACGGAGGTTACAGTGGCGCCAGTGTCTTTCCTTTGCACTTTAATCCCCGATTTATACGATACATCATCGGGACGGTGAGCACATGCCCTCAAGGCATCGGCATCGGCACCGAATCGCGATCGATTAAGTTTCGTTCGCGTGTTGTCCGAGAATGATGATGAGAATTATTGGAATGAGCCGTGAATGAACGGATAGAAGCAAGAGAGAGAACGCGTGGTGAGATAAAAATCGAGAGACTATCGGATGAGCGAAAGAGAGAAAGGGAAAGGTATCCACAGGCGTGATGGGACTCTGTGCCGTACAGAGAGAAGATATTTTCGCACCGTTTGGATCCCGCGTTGGGACCATTTATCAAAGTACCCGAATTGCGCAAACCGAAATGAACAAGGTATTTAAAGGCCGGGTTTTACGTTGGCACGCCTTATATACGCGTGCGGTTGCGCTGCTCGTGGTATTTGGTAGGTGATAGGATACCCATTGTCCGATTCTATTGTTGTTGTCGTATAACGACGGGCTGATTACAATTAAAATCCGCCTTGATCTCTACGGACAGCCCCGTCGGTATTGCGGAATTGTTGTTGGAAATTTCCACCGAAAATCGAATGGTTCGGATCAGGGATAATATCGAAAATTATGTTCGTTTGTGTATCGAAGAAGTTACCGGCTTCAATGACACTTCGTAAAGTTGACGGTCGTTAATAATATGAACAAACATTAGATTCGGGTTTTTTCTTTTTTTGTTGGTTAATATGATTCATCGATTTCTTTAATTAGTAAATAATGCTAATTTACGTTAGAATAACTGACTGAAAAAATATCCCCAGGACGAGTTAATGACTGTAACCCAAAATTGTTCGACGTCTTTCAATCCGAGATAAACTTGACAACGTACTGAATATTAAACATGGTAACGTTATAATTTATCACCTTGTTGTAAAATCGGAATTTTTTACATCGCGAACTCAAATGATCCGACGCTGAATATTCGGGAACTTGTAGCTGGTAGATACTTCAAACTTTTTTATACAAACAAATGTAGCGTCAAAATTGATACTGTATTTTTTTCCCAACCATCATTTTTCCAGAATATCAGAGGAGATAAATTTTCGCGTCAAGAGATGTGCTCGAAAAGGATGCTCAGAGTTAAAAATTGAGAAACTGATGCGGGAAATTGACTTGGGCTTTTCCTCGTGGATAAATTCAATCGCTCAGCCTTAAAATTCGTGTCCTGATAATAAAAACAATCCAAACTCCGTGACGATTCTCTTCGTGAATAAAAATTGCACAAAACTCGCGGTGAATAATAAAGCATGGCTACGAATAGTCGCGCAAAGTCCGGCTGATATTTAACGACGAAATATACAGCTATCTTATTATAAGCTGCAGCGGAAACCTTGACGACGGTCAAAAAGCGAAGGCCCGTGATGATTCGGGTATAAAATATAGTCCCACTGATCGTGAGAGTTGTTTGGGTGTGATTTTCAAGGTAAAATATACCCTAAATTGCAACACGTGAAATTTGAACGGTATTACAAATGAAAATATGCTATAGACTAGAGTGTTTCAAAAAACCCGACTATTTTTTTTTTTTTTTTTTTTTTTCGAAGAACATTGAAAAATCTTCCGAGTGTCCCTCAAAAATGACCTCGGTAAAATATGAGCTCTTAATATTGATATTTAGAGGTGGCGATTCTGAATTTTCTATTTCCCATTTAAATAACATGGGAAAATTTTTTTTTTAAATTTAGAATTTTATTGCTCGAAAACGAATCAGTGTGAAGATATAAACAAAACATATTGTTGTAGGAAATTTTACGCTCTACAAAAAAGATCTGAATAAAGATTTGCGTAAGGTAAGTCGTTTCGGAGTTATCAGGCCTCAAACGTCGAACCGTTTGAAATAATGATGTTATTAATTTATAAATGCTACAAAACTGACTCATATAGTTGATTAATGAAATTTATTAATTAACATTTTAGTGGAAGTCTATAGTTTTAATTTTAAAATCAATAATATTGTGTATTTAAGTGATATGAGTCAGTTTTGTAGCATTTATAAATTAATAACATCACTATTTCAAACGGTTCGACGTTTGAGGCCTGATAACTCCGAAACGACTTACCTTACGCAAATCTTTATTCAGATCTTTTTTGTAGAGCGTAAAATTTCCTACAAGAATATGTTTTGTTTATATCTTCACACTGATTCGTTTTCGAGCAATAAAATTCTAAATTAAAAAAAAAATTTTCCCGTGTTATTTAAATGGGAAATGGAAAGTTGAGAATCGCCACCTCCAAGTATCAATATTAAGAGCTCATATTTTACCGAGGTCATTTCTGAGGGACACTCGGAAGATTTTTCAATGTTCTTCGAAAAAAAAAAAAATAGTCAGTTTTTTTGAAACACTCTACTATAGACAAGCGAAGAGATGGACGAGAGCAAAAGTTTCGAACAACGATCTGGAGGCGAATTATAATGTTATTGCGTTTTAAATTCCAATGGCAAATATATTTTTAGTCGAACATCGGAAAATTTGCAAAAAACATTTGTTGAACGCAGGTATGTGCATATTTGCACAGAGGATATATTAACGAGAGGAACAAACAGGTTGAATTAGCAATATTTGAATGGGATTTCGAAAATATTGTTAAGCGCCAACTTCACGTAGCTGATAAGTCAACAGGAAGTCTTTTCACAAATTGTGTAATTAACTGAAACTGATTACTTACGCGGTAAACGAAAAACGCTGAATAAGAAGAAACCTTCAACTTTATCGTAATCAGTATTGGAAAGAAAACGAAAAAATTAAGTAAGAAAGAATTTTTTTTCTTAAATATCATGTTAGATCAACAAACTTTGAATCTCTGAACTATTTTTGATTTTGTTGAACTTTTTCAGATACAAATAGTAGCATCTCTCAAGACCCTCAATTTACTGTCGGTATTTTTATTTATTTTTTTGTTTTTCATCGCATCGTTTCTAATTTACAAATATTAAAACCTTTTCAGGATTCCCATTTTTTATTTTTTTTGTTCAATTTTCGAAATATTCTCAAAAATAAAATTTTTCTCCTCGGATCATTTCAAGATTGGATCGATGTTTTTATTTTTGTTATTTTTCGAGCACATTGAAACATTTTGAAACAAACACAAAACGGAACCTAAAATAAAATGTTTGAGTATTCTTCAACAATTCTAAAAAAAAATCAAAAATCTGGAACATTAACCAAGTTTGAAATTTTGTAACTTAGAAGCGATTGGATAGAAAAAAAAATAAATAAAAAAAAATATATATATATATCAAATTGAAGGTTACTGAAATGTTGTTATCAAAATACTGAACAAAAATGAGAGTAGTAAGAATGAAAATTGGTTGATTTGACAAGGATTGCCCCGTATAAAAGTGGAATGAAATAATGTATAAAAACAAAAGATGTTTTGATCGTTTCGTTCGGTGAATATATTTTGAATAAAATGTCGGTGGCATTGTCGACATTGCGGTCAATGCGAGTCGCCTGAGGTCTTTGACATACGAGTGTTGGTTGTGTAACATCGATATGTGACCTGCACTCCGAAGAGATTGGGAATTTATAATACCTGCGAGTGATTTACGTTTGTTGCCATCCGCGGCCGGCAATGCCTGTGGAATTTATTAAAAAGCCTCCTTCCGACTGTTTCGCCATTTTTTTCTAGGTAAGATTGGACCGGATCGAACCGCGGATCGATTAGCGGTTAGCTGACAAGTTACGCGAGACGTTGAAATCTTTGGATCACTTTTAAGATCGAGGCTGGATACCGAAACTTTCCTTTTCCTTCAGTTCATCCCGGCAATTCAGAATTCAGAAATGAGAAATAGAAAGGAAGAGAAAGAGAAGAAAAAGAAAAAATAAGAGAAAGAAACTCACCGAGTGCGAAAAAAAGACTCACTGACCTAGCGCAACTTGTACATATTTAATGTCTGTAAAGAGTTGCAACGATTTTACGAGTTTAGCGAAATTGGTTCTTGGCTAATTTTCTCTCGGCTAGTCCGTAATTACCGGCGGGGGGTAATCAACAAATCAGACTTACGCGCAACATTCTTGTTAAATTGCAATCGTTGCAAAAAAATTTTAATTTCCCAACCAATTCGCAGTCTGCGTTATTACTGGTTTTCTCGCCAATAGTCGACGATCGACTTTTTTCTTTTCGCGAGATTTTGGCGAAAATTATTTAGCGGTAAAGTTAATGGGCGAAGTTCGGAAAAATTTGAAATATAAAAAATGGTGTGAGAAGAGAGAAGAGAATTGACTAATTGTATTAATAATATAGGTGAATGTAACCACGTCATCGTGTCAAGTATATTTTTATATAGATTTGTGGGTTTTTCCTTCGATATTATAATTGTCTTCACTAAAAATATCCTACATTTAACCTAAAACGGTACGTTGACATTTAAATTTATTTCTGTCATGGTTTTCAGCCGGTATTCCTGAAATGAGAATGACTAACTTGTCACGATGATATTGTCAAAAGAAATACGATTGAAAGGAATAACATGCTTGGAAAGCACGCAGAGGGTGAAATAAATCTACATTAATTCAGTCATCCACGATCTAATACCCAAATAGTTTAATTGACATATCGATTACCATTTACGGATCCGGATCTAAAATAAATTCCAATTGTTGATACAAGTTTCGCGCCTGATCGAGGAGAGAGATTAAAATAAAATACGATAATATTATCTACCAAAGTTGCTTGAGTTAAAAAATGACCGAATCGTGATATTACGACTGTAAGAAATGACAAATTAGCAGTGTAAGTGTGTAACGCAAAACGAGTTTGCTGGATAATTAAAATATTTCATAAAAATAGACGCAATTTAAATGATTGTCTTCCTCTTTGTCAGCGACGTTCGGTTATGTAATCACTTTCGGATAGCCAAGAAAATTATTTGAATAATTTGAGTATATCGAGTGAACTGACAAAGATGTTTAGAATTCGAGTAGGCAATGGGACGGTGCAAAGATCGTCGTTCCGTTAAAATACCGAGATTAATTCATCCGCTTCGAATGACGGCTTTTGGGGAACTCCGAGTCCAACATCCGCAAAGCCGTTTGAATGAATAATAATTTACAAGTTTATAAATGGTTCCTTTTGCTTTACCTTTATTTACAATTGAACGTATTTACGCGCATATCTGTCAATCTAAGCTTGTTTTTGCTTAACAATATATCATAAGTTCGGAGATTACGACATTCAATGACAATTTTAAATCAAAGTGTTCCGTCTCTAGTGGATTCAAGTATTTGTTGCAGGGAAATATGCGCAAGCAGATTTTGGTAAAACAAACACGGATTTAAATTTGTATTTGACATCGATTTTTCAAGTGTTTCTCTGGAATGTTTCAACGAATTTTTGCATTCCGAAATTTTGTCAAATTCATTCATTCGCGGTGTGTAACTTTTTTCTTCTCTAGATATCCCGTCAAAACATCCGTTTCAATAAACCTTTCCCATACCTAAGTATGAATAAGCAGTGCAAAATTAATTAAAAACATGTTTTATTTATCCACGCGATTTTCTTACAGTGTTGAAAAAAGAAGAAACCGATATCCGTGTAAATTATTTGTTCAACAAGCATTTCGTCGATTCGCGAAACTGTATACTAAACTGCATAACACACGAATATACGAGCTACTTGATTTTATTTTATTTATCACACATGTCTAGATCAAGGTTCTGACAAATTGCTGAGAAATTGCGTGAGCGGCATGAATCGATTAAAGAAAAGTGATCAGGTGCCAAAAGCCAGGCTAGAGGCTAAATTTATAAGTACAAAGTCTCGATAATAAATAGTAAATAAAACAGGGCAGATTCAATTTAATAATATTTATTAATTATTGCTCCTATTTAAAATATATTTATTTACAATTGGAATAAATACCTGCAACGAGTTTGCTACACACGATTCAGTTTCGACGATTGTACGTACACACATATAATATATAATATATAATTTATATATTCGTATGTAGTTTCTTGTAGAAACACACGCATGATAAGCAACTTTCGTAATTTTCGACTCCTTCACACGTATCTTTCGCAAGGCTTGCAGCCTCCTCTCGCTCTATTAACACAACGAATAACTCAACGCGACGCCTGATTGCAAGAGCAGATATTTGTTCCTCGATTAGAGAAAAAAAATGTGGAAAAAACAATTCAAGCTTCGTAAATAGACGAAGACGAAGAGCAACAAGAGAGAAGTACTTGAACCCGCGGCTCTAATTCACAAGTTTAGGTCCAGGTTTAGGACGTTGCGACAATTTTCGAATCTAAAATTATAAAAAGAGAAAAATGTCGGCCAAAAAATCTCTTGCAATGTTATTCCTGCCATGAATAATAAAAACACACACCCACACAAAGTTTGATAATTTTGGAGATTCTAATGACAAAACTTTTCTCGTATTGTTGATATCTAAGCTTGAATTGTTCGAATTTACTCATATTTATTTATATTAAACAGTACGCGTATTGTTAAATTGCCAGAGATCGTTTAAACGGATTTTCTCTTTTTTCCCAACCTTATATTCAAACGGTTCATCGTTAAGCTACAAGAGAAGTTTCTAATTCATCTCATCCTTTCACGACGAAACGAGCGCAGGGAATTTGAAAATACGAGTTAAACATCGTCAACCTGACGATATTCTCGCATGTCATGAATATATTCCGCAAAGACAATGTCTGGGGAAAGTTGCATGCCGGTGTAAATAAATATATCCGAGGCGGCGAAGTATGCATTCGAATGCAGCAGCGACACCTGATCTTAAATGAGCGTGGACCGTATAATTTCCAAGTGAACAACCGCCACCAGCCGCCGATTCAATAGTCAGTCCCCTCTAACTGGCCGTGATTAATGCAATAATACGGATGTCTGCAATAGGCCAACTTTTGCAAAAAGTTGCAGCATATATTTTTTCACCTAGCGAAACGATAACCGCAGTTTAATCCAATCGAATTTCGTCAATATATCAAAAGTCATCGAGAAATATCGCCTGCATTTCGCTTACGATCGTATAATTTAAGTACTGAAAAATTTCAAAACGTCATTCCGTACGTTACATAATTCTGTATTAAAATATTTTCGTACATCGCGCGAAATTTCGGCATTGCAGGACTCGGCTCGGACAAAGATTCGCAAGGTACGAAAGGAGGCGACCGATTACCGCAGGCGGTTTTCCACTCGAGCCGATCTACCGCGCTTATCCTCGAGGTTTGCCAATTCCCCGCCAGATGGCGCCACCGCTGTGTAATCCAATATTCCGCATCGATTGCGCACGCTCCATGGATCGTAGACCTTACTCATCGAACAGCGGGGAATTATAGATTACTAATAAACGAAGACGATGACCCACGTCTTAGATGAAAATTTTTCACTACTATTTATGTAATTATATAATTGGTAATATAATCATGCAAAGATCTACTCGCTGCTGTTACAATTTTTACGATCGCTGAATTGAACCATGTCTGACATAACTTATGCATGAAAGAAAGAAGTATTCCTGAAGGATAAGCGCTGAGTATATTTCCCATATTTTATTTATTTTTTTTTTTTTTTTTTTTTTGACGGCCATTCATGACTTTCACGGAATAGAAATATGTATCGAGTTTTTTTTTTCGTATTATACGGAATATTTGAGTATTTGGTTTTCGAAAAGTTTTAAATAAAACTGATACTTATTGTTTGCGAAAAGAAATGTTTTACATCGTGTCGTAATTGATTGTATTGTAACAGATTTAGGAACACAATTCTAAGAAATTGACTTTGTTGCTATTATACTATCAATTTATATTTACATGATGTGATTGTTTTTAAATTTATACGTAGGGTTCGCAGCGAATTGATGATTATTCTGTTTACAAAGCCTAAGATTGTGTCAATATTTGAGTAAATTTTTTATAAAAAAAAGCAAAAAAAAAAAACATCGTATAACTAACTAGATACAATCTTTAATATCAACGAATCGAGATAAACTTTAATAAAAAATACTTCGTCGCGATGAATATTGCGAAAGAATTGAGAAATGGTAATCAGTGTATTCGACGAGTGATATTTTTAAATCAGTAACGTAAAATCGTAGTTCAAAAATCATTTCAATTAAAAGTCTGATGATAAATTAAATAAATATAAGAAGCACATGTGAATTATACACAATTTTTTCAAAAAAAAAAAACTTACACGCGAAAGAGCACAACGACGTATAAAATTTTAACGCTGTTACGTTGCAGCGCGTATGAAATGCCCGGTACCTGCGTTCATAAAAATGTTGCACGACATTCGTGACATAGCTGCATCGTCTCGCGTAATAATTCACAATACAGTTCGAGGAGGAGTGACGATGACTTCGGATTGCGGAAGAGACCGCGGCTCGACATACAATCAGCTGTTATGGTACCGTATACAGAAGAGAAAGAATCGTGTAAAGCTTAGCCAGCCTGGATCTCAGCATCATTATCATCGTCGTCGTCGTCATAGTACGCAAATAGTTAGACAGGATTTTGCCCGCGGCTCTGAAGTTGAAAAATGACTGAGAATTTTTACCATACAGTCAAGTTTTTATCTATACTTTGACGTTAATATCCATTATGAAGAATCCTTCCATCGGTTAGCAGAGACTCTTCGATATCTCCTGTACACGTTATAATCGCACTATCGAAAAAAAAAAAAAAAAAAAAACACACTTATAGAAACTTGTTAGACACCGTACCGTTGTCTCGATGATGCAAAACGACCTTCGCCATGCATTCGATATGTAGAACCTAGGTCGTATAACGCCTCTATCGCTTTTGCCTTGTTCCATCTCATGAGAATAAAAGAACCCAGATAGATAGACGCTACTACAGCTACAGTGTCTATCTTCTGCATCCGATCATCCCACGCGAACACGCTCATTCTGTCATATCCCACGCCGTGCAGACTGGAGAACAGGAACACGGTTGTAAATCACACGAGGTTCTATTTACGGCGTTATTTTACGATGGAAAATGTTTTTTCACTCCTTTTGCATCAATTTTTTCGCCCTTCCTGACCGAGGTGATAGTCGTTTCGCCATACGTCGATGTTCGGGATGTCTGCTAACCCTTGAAACCGATTTGGCGTTACCCCCTTTAACCTTGGTGTAATTACTCGACGCTGATGAAATATGACCTCGGCAGATTTTTTATCCGACTCTTGTTCAAGTTCAAAATGAGCAGCCCGAAATAGCGGATGAACATGGAAAAAACTCACTAGAGTTCTTTTCGATCGAAACTTTTTTTAGTCGAAGTCTTTTTGGAGTCTGGTAGGAAAAAAAAAACCGACAGTTGATAAAATTGAACAAATTTTTATGATGAAGCGATTGATTTCCTAATCTGGCCTTGAAATTGCAATATTGAAGATGGCGGAACCGGCGGATATTCACAAATATGTCATATTTTCCTTTAAAAAATTTGTATTATTTTTCAATTTTCGATCACTCTCTTGAATCGGTTGGTGATCAACAACAAGAAAAGCTTCGGGGAAACGATTCTTGTGAAAGCTTCTGGGATTGATAAATTTGTGATATCAATATTTCGAGAAACCGGCTAAAAGAGTTTAAGACTTTGATTTTGAATTGACTTTACGTATCCAGATTTTTATCATACTTAAAACGCATACTAACGTATTGCGAAAAAATTTAAAAATGTTTGTTACAAATTCTGAATTAAAATCCAATTCTATCGATTCTGGGTAAAATTAGCGTATAAAAGTTTGGGGAATAGTTCGTGGAATCCTACTAACGCATTTCATCGGAATACTGAATCAGCCGGGCTTATCGTTAGCGGTAATAAGAACAAATTTCAAGATATCTCATTTACGAAATTACCACGAAATGACGCCTTAATAAATGTGCTATTTCATCAACGATACACGACGGCTATTTTAATTCTATAGAGCAAACGGAGAAGTAGAGAAAGATGTTACGTAAAAGATAGATCGAAAACGATACTCCTAACGGATAAATCCGGAAATTTTTACAATTTATAATTTCGACAAAACTGCAACGTTATTTAAAAAAAAAAAAAAAATACATAAGACAAACAAAACTTAAACCTGACAATAAAATTCTCTGATGCATTTCGAATACCTGAAAACTCCCTAGGAATTTTCCTAGTTATATTCCCGAATTTTTAGGCCTGATAGCAAAACAATGCTGATGATCTTTCCTACATCAGGTTCACGCTTATTCTGTTTCACATCAGAGAAGTATATTTTGTTGCCGACAGACTTAATCGTTAGTTTTTGCCGTACTCCCAAAAAATACTCCCAAAGTCTAGGATTTTTGTCCCAAGTCTACAAAAACTTGCTCTACAGTTTCTGACTTTTTTTTTCCGAATTTCAATAACATGTTTAAAAACAACACACGTGTTTCAGTTTCTCTGCAAAATTGTCCAGTATAATCGTGAAATATACGAAACGAGTATGCTTTTTTCCACGATGTTTAAATGTAAAAGAGTCACACGGAACAAGATACCTCTTGGACTAGGGCTTAAATTTTTACGAGTGTCTTGATTTCGGTGAAAACCAAACGGTTTAAACCTTATTTCACCAGAAAAAAAGTGCATTGCCCTGAAATCTGAAACTGTCCGATATACGCACAGACTCGTCCACGTACCTGAAGACGGTGTCTCAGAATGCGTCACGAATTGGCGATGGAGAAGAAAAAGATAAAGATAAGGGGGGGAAAATGAAAAAAAAAAAAAAAAAAAAAACGCACGCCGTTTGTGAGACACGAGGGTAGAATTTTATGTTCCGTCCGAGAGTGGATCGGTCAAGATATAAATGTGTATCTCTTTGTTCGAGAGTCGGAAAGCGCGTAGCATCGCATCGTTTCTCGCGACGGTTGTTCTGACATTAAAGTTTTTGACGAGCGGGGAGAAAAAAAATCCTTGCCCTTGCACCGCGCGTCGTATGCACCGTGTGTACAACAAGCGGTAAAAATTGCTGGAGGCACATTCCAGCCAGCAGGTTGAAATTTATGGGTGAGTTGCACGAGCAGCCAGTCAACCAACCAACCACGTCTCAGGTCCGGCTCAGTCCGACTGAATTAATTACTAACATCAGAAGTACGCGGCCATGCACTCGCGGGTTTCCCGGACCTTCCAGATTCGCGGGACGCAAATTCTGTCGTCGCACTTTGGCGGAACGTAGGGTGATTTTTGTCATCGAATTTTGAAAATTTCGACTCGGCTCACGCCCAGATTCATTCCGAGTAGACGAATGAAAATCTCCTTCAAAGCACGGATCTCTGTGTCAATTTGAAAACCCTCGCGTTTGCCGGTGAAGAATGGAACGAAAGCAGGCGATTAAAAAAATCAGCAACTTAATTCACATCACTGATTTTTTACTCAACAAACTAATTGTAATACAAGTTAATTTATGGTTTCTTCCTGCATGTCAAATTTTTATTGCAATCCTTATCAAGCCATTCGTCTTCCCGGAAAGTTGACAACGATAGTGCAATTAACGAACCTTTACTTAATAGATACGAATTGAAAAAGAACAGGACACTTGATTGAAAAAATAATTAACATTTTTCCCTCATTTTCGGTCGAAGTAAGTTTTCTTTTTTTTTTTTTTTTTTTTTTTTTTTTATAAATCGACATCGAACGAGAATCATTCGTAAGAGACTATTATTCCACGACCAAAGAAAAAAAAGGAAATTAGAAATGCTATCACAACGGGATCTGGGGTAACGCGAATTTGTTCCAGTCTCATTTACCTCGTCAGTCAGCCAGAGCATACTGACGAATCCAAAAGCCGATTTTATCAATTATAAAACACCACGTAGCGCGGTTGGAATATAATATTGAGCTGATAGCAACCTTTCGACAAATACGTGAGAAAAAAATGACCAGAGTAAGAGAAATAAATAAGTAACTAAATGAGAATAGTAAAAAAGCGATTTAATTATACAATATTCGTTGGCAAGCTTCCTGCATTCGTAGGCGATCACCTTGAACCGCCAAACTCGAGCATATCCTATACGAGGATTTATATTTCGTGCAACGCAACTACGCCGAAAGACAGGCGTGTTTGATTGTCTTGCCTTTAAAAAGTACAAGGTCGGATTCGCTGAAATTTTACTCCATAATAATTTTCGCACGCGTTATACTTCGCGTGGATCATACAGGTGTGCGTGATAATGCCACGCGGGATGATTTCACTTGGTTAGAATTAATCGTAGTCAAAGCTTGTTACAAATCCGCTTCGGTTCGCGTCAATAGAAATTATTTCCTATAATTAAATTATCTTTTGTAAAATTGCAGAGCCGTTGTTAAATCACTCTTCCGCGTTGTTAATTGCAACATTTAATGGATGTCAACGAATCGAAACTGTGAGAATAACGCGTTCCTCGGTTTCGTTACGCGAATAATAGTGTAATAAAATTAATGGACCCTGGAATGGAAAACTTGAGTCAAGATAAGGAAAAAGGAACTGAAAACTGATGTTAAACTGTAGTGACTGGAAAATAATTTTGACAAGAACGCTGAGTTGGAAGCTTTAGGATCGATTATTTATAGATTAAGAAGAATGTGGATATGAATAACCTGCGTTGTTTCGTCAAATATGAATTGAAAAAACATTAAGAAAAATAAAAGTTGAAAGAAAAAAAAAACGCAGAAGTGAAGTGACGCAGACGGACGATGAAATCGATTTTTAACGCAATTTTGAACCAACCGATGCTATCTTTGAACGGCTTAGAAGTGGTATTTATAGAAACTATTCATCGGTAATTTGCATTCGATTATAAAAAATGCGACAATGCTCTTTAATGTGAAAGAATTCAAATCCGCCTATACGCCGTTAAACTTCTCGGCGGTATCTAACAAATTTATTTCAAAGAATCAATTATCAATAAATTCAATTAAAAATGTTATACACTCGATACACAAGAAATTCAGTCAACAACCGGAATCAAAGTATACGTGTTCTTTCGAATCAATCAAAATTAATCGATTTCATTAAAAAATAATCAAGCATAGATACACGTTGCTAGTTGTTCACGAAACGTTTTTTTTCTTCTTTTTTTTTCCCCTCTCCCGCAATTTTTAATAAATCCAAATCAGCTTCACAGTAAGACATTTCCTACAATCGTGTGAACGAACAATGCAACGACGTTTCGAACCGACGTGAAAATTTCTGCTGCAGTAAAGATTCTGGCGGATAATACGAGGGAAAGATGATTCGGTACAATTTGAATGCGAGAAATGCATACGCAGCAGATAAATAATGCAATTGTACATGCATCGCGTTGTTTGTGAATGTTCGTTATCCTCGGCGGAGGATAAACGTGTACTCGATCCCACGCAACGCGAAGGTGTACAGGTGCTTTTACACCTCGTCACACTTTACTCGCAGACTCCATGAGACAAAGATTACCGGGTAATATATACAGGGCATTCCTGGCCAACAAGGATTTACAAAGAAACACCGAAGCTAATCTAGTTACATTCCTATAGCTGAAAAAGTCTCAAAAACGCCGAGTTTTTAACGTAAAGACTTCGTCGTGTGGACAATTTCAAAGAAACGGGATCGTTTTGTCATTTTTCAAGAAAAAAATCCACATCGTTTGCCGATTCTGAAAACAATAATCATCGTTTTCGATTCGCAGTATATTTGCTTGTGAATAAAATAAGCTATCGTTCGTCGAAATTAGACGAAATATACGTAGTTTTGATCAGAACAAGAAAAAAAAAACAGCAGAGTATTTGCAATGAAATTCAATGTTTTGAAAATTTTTATCCGGAATCACAGGGACTTTTCCGATTATGTTCAACTCGGCGAGGTTCGGTAACACTTTTTAAACCTTTGTCTGTATCGATTCACGCACCTTTGAAAGAAGCCATTATTGCTTTATTTACAACAAAAGAAAAAGAGAATAACATTCTTCTACACTTGAAATTGTCTCGTAACGATCGTCTTTCGATCGGCAAATTGGATAGAATTATGATGTCCGAAAAGTTCGCGAGGTGAAAATTGATTGGAAAAAGAGATGCGAGTGTTTGAAGGCTCGAAGAAAAGGTAAAAAAAAATTGATCTTGTTTGCATGGAATATCCCATACATATAACGTATCGTGCATAACACGCAAGCGTGAGTCAGAGAGCGCGAAGCCTGACCTCTGCACTAATTTAACAAGTTTAAAACCGTTAACGTAACCTACCGGTACACCGCATATATCGAAGCATCAATGGGAAGATGAACCTGCAGGTTGTATTCCGGAAAAGATACCATGAGAGTAGAAAAATAAGTGGCGAATGAATAATTAGGCGGACACGCAACGCGAAGAAAATTACTTAAACGCGAGATTTCCATGCCGACAGCGCAGTTTATTTCCTGAGTCATAATATCCGCATCGAAATAGAGGAAGCGTTATTTCCTAGGCCAAAATTATTAGCTGTCGCAATTAGGAGTGACTTGGGTAAAAGACTATAAACACGCGTCGCTTATTCGTTGCACGAAGTTTTGTAATAACGAAGAGATATACTGAAAATTGAATTGTTCAAGAATACGGAATAAGAAGAGTATACCAAGGATAAAAGGCACCGGCAACTCACTTCGCACTAACAAACACACGATAATCAATTCAAATGATATTCTTGCAGCAGCCTAAAAACGCAAAGAGCTCGTATCAACTTCCTACAACGAATGAGCATCGATTACTGAGCAAATATGCGTACAAACGTAACCAGATAAAAGTCACTTTTCGCTGTATCTACGAAACGGGACGTGGGTAGGAATGATTGCTAATTCACCTCAACTCTCCGTTTCTATAGAATTTATAAACTGATTGTGAAATCTCAATCCTAGACGATTTTGCTCGAACAACATTTTTTGCACAGGCTTATGACAACTTGATTTTTTTTTCATCAAGACCTGGTTTTAAAACTTGTCTGACACCACAAAAAAAAAAAAAATTGTTGAATTTACCAAATATATGACGAAAGAATTGTTTCGTCGATTTAAATAAAGCTGGTTTTATTTTTATTAAAACCTTACATTCGCCATATTTCGTGAAACAGCACATCCTATCTATGTATGTATTTTGTATTTTTCGAATAACTCGCTCTTCGATCAACTTCCACTTTTTCCACAATAGTGCCGTGAAAGAATATAACGATGACGAATATTCCCTAAAAATGAGAGCAGTAAAAAAAAAAAAAAAAAACAATAATTTATAAACGTCGAATAACCGACTTATCGACTAAAATACAGTAAAAACCGGGTCGTAATTCTACACCAACACGATAGAAGTGTAAATTTTGCTTGCGCAAAAAGATTGTGGGTGGTCTGGTTTTAGGATGAGTAATAATCGGTACGACTGTTAGCAACCGTATAATACAAAGCCTATGCGTGTAACAGGACGCAACGAAAACCGTATAGGTCAAGGAAGATCCGCTTGTTAAGTGAACGATGACGAAGAGCTATCCGCGATATAGCAATAAAAGTAAACGGAATTACGAGCAAAGCGATCGCGGGGCAAAGCATTTGTTATAAAACAAACACACGGCCGTCTCGCACATCGAATCGTCTCGCACAAGGAACGCTGATCCGTGTAACGATACTCCTATTTATCGCAGCTGTAATAATCCCGCGAATCTTTTCCTATTATTTTGTCTAGCATATCCTTGTCCTCCTCCTCGGTGCTGTAATGGCGTAATGAGCGTGCGGGTAACTATTTACGTCACTATCGTTACCCCCGGCACTTCCGTGTAGTAAAAGCCGCGTCGATTTGCGTTGCGTTTGCAGTAAAACGTCGACGGAGAGACGCGGAGACGCGAGCCTCGGACTTTATGCCGTCGTATCATCAGAGATCGAAACCGCAACTCCTGCACCTCCAGGCCTCCCTGATCAGCCTTGAAGCCTCACTCAAGTTTCTCTATGGTTGCAGTTCCAAGTTTCCTCCTTGCCGGATCACGGACTGACTTGCGGATATCGCTGCGTGTGTGTATCGCGAATTATAAAAAATTATGTACGATAGAAAATGAAAATAGTCAAGGACTGTACAGTAACCACGGATAGAAAATTCTCTCGGCGAGGTTTGCCGAAAATTTATACTATCGATTTGCTCTTTTCTTTAAGAAATAGTCGTTCATCGAATAATTAAAATAGAAAAATCAAAACTACTAAAATTATGCGAGCGAAATTGATTTTAAATTGCTTCGTAGTGATTAAGAATCTGGCAGATTAGTGTGATTTTGCTCAACGATGGCTCATTGTACTCGGAAGATTGTCTTCCACGAAGTGTCGCTGAAACAGATTTCCATCTTTTTCCAGTAGTCAACGCGAATAAAATGACCCGTCGTAAAGTGAAATTGAACGAATCTACCAGCTTTTCACCGTTTTCGAACAATTTGAAATAACCCATCGATATCAAACCGTAAGCTTTTGTTTATAATTCCAGTCTCTGCGACTTTTGTATTTTTACAGAGATCGTCATACCTCGCGAATTCGATTATTGAACAAGCATACACAATGCACGACCATCTTTGGATAAGATTAATAAAAATTATCGATCTTTGGCCAACCAACTTCCTCAATCGATCGCAATCGTGATTGACGCAAGGAATCCGATGCATCCGAAGGAGAAACTGTGTAATCAGCGGGTCGGTAATGAGGATACGTATACATATATTCGTATCCACGTCTCTTACGAGATCCGTGGAGCACGATCGAAAGCCTTGGAGTTTTACGTGTAGGTATAATATTGATGACGTATCGTCGTAGGCAAAGCGCGCCGTTGATTCCTTCCCTCTCCCGTCGATTGTGACGGTTGTCAAATGATTCTAATAAATCCGCATCAAAATTGGGCATCAAACGTTAGACACGAGCCCGGCAATACAAGCGTTAAAAGGTGAAAGCGCGATTCGCTATCTCTAGGTATCAAAGATTAGGAATTACGAGCCCAGCTGGAACCCGCTGCCCAGATATTAATAATTAGTCGTCTATTTTTATTTTTTTTTTTTACCCTCTTGATCGCGTGCTAGCTAACGTATATACATCTCCAAAAACCGATCGTGCAATTCTAGAAACTAACTTCGGCGTTTGTACGAAGGTGAATTTAAACTCGCGAGGCGTCAAGCATTTTCACGAAGAACGATGTGACGAGAAGTTTAAACGATAATTCAATGAACAGAAACAAGAAACATAAACACGTTAGCTAAAACAAATTTTACAACACAGTCAGAAGAGAAAACCCTCGAACAGAATATCGATTAACGAGTACAACGAAAAGTTGGGAGCAAATCGAAGAACTGACGAACTCTCTAAAAGATTGAATGGAAAGAGTAAGCAACAAATTTTCTTCCTCGTTGGATGAAACATGGAGAACTTCGTTTAATGGAATCCAAAATGGTTACGTAATAAGAAGTATCAATGAAACGGAGAAACGTTACGAAAGCTTCACAGTTGGACTTTTGAATCAGATCAGAGGGTTTGTTCGTCGTAGATCCTGCAAACGTTGGGTGTTTGTACAAGGTATGGAATTGGCTCCTGCAGTTCAGAACTGCTTTTGCCACCTTCATCTCCTCATTCTTTACAATCAGAGAACCGGCGAGCTGCGCTTCGTAGCATTTTTGAAAATTTTCTCAACGAATATATTCTGTTTCATACTCTTGTACTTTCTGTCTTTCTTTCCCTCTATAATCTTGCGACAAGTCAACCTGCACCGAGATCTTTGATACACGCGCATTGCAATGTTTGTTATTTATAAATTGTATTGTATTACACTATCGCGTGTTGCATTATACGTACTATTGTTTGCCAGGCGTATAACGCGTAAGCCTGCAAGAGTGTGCCAATGCGCAGCAACTGATGAGACGTACGCGATAGGCTTTGTACGAGTACCCAGCGGACAAGATTAATTACACACTCGCTACTCTGCAGACTGAAAACTGGCTCGTGTGTAGATATATATTAGAGCGTTTCAAGAAAACCGACTGTATTTTTTTTTCGAAGAACATTGAAAAATCTTCCGAGTGTCCCTCAAAAATGACCTCGATAAAATATGAGCTCTTAATATTGATATTTAGAGGTGGCGATTCTCAATTTTCCATTTCCCATTTGAATAACATGGGAAAAATTTTTTTTAAAATTTAGAATTTTATTGCTCGAAAACGAATCAGTGTGAAGATATAAACAAAACATATTCTTGTAGGAAATTTTACGCTCTACAAAAAAGATCTGAATAAAGATTTGCGTAAGGTAAGTCGTTTCGGAGTTATCAGGCCTCAAACGTCGAACCGTTTGCAATAATGATGTTATTAATTTACAAATGCTACAAAACTGACTCATATAGTTGATTAATGAAATTTATTAATTAATATTTCATTGGAAGTCTATAGTTTTAATTTTAAAATCAATAATATTGTGTATTTAAGTGATATGAGTCAGTCTTGTAGCATTTACAAATTAATAACATCATTATTTCAAACGGTTCGACGTTTGAGGCCTGATAACTCCGAAACGACTTACCTTACGCAAATCTTTATTCTGATCTTTTTTGTAAAGCGTAAAATTTCCTACAAGAATATTTTCTGTTTATATCTTCACACTGATTCGTTTTCGAGCAATAAAATTCTAAATTTAAAAAAAAACTTTTCCCATGTTATTTAAATGGGAAACAGAAAATTGAGAATCGCCACCTTTAAATATCAATATTAAGAGCTCATATTTTACCGAGGTCATTTTTGAGGGACACTCGGAAGATTTTTCAATGTTCTTCGAAAAAAAACCGACTATTTTATATATATATATATATAAAATAACCTTAAATAAACCTTAAATAAATACATAAAATCGACTTGCGCTACCTCTAAATCTTGAGTAAAAAAATTTTCCGCGTGCAGGCATTATTTTTTTGTCATTTCAATGTTCGAAGTTTCAGTGATCCTTGTCATTCTGGTTGGCCTATATTATCAGAAGATCATCTATAATCCTATGACAAAAGACAATATCCCTGTTTCGATACGAGGCTTTCATGTGGCAGACTTTTGTCATCAAATTGATAGTTTCAATCGATATCTTGTTAAATTTGCAAGACTAAGAACTACCATGCAACAATCGAAAGGCTACGAATAATTTGCAATAAAAATAAAATGTTAAATTCATTGCAAATCTCAGAACTGGTTAAAAAATTTCACACTAAAATCTGGCACGAATACCTATAAGTAAAACTTGGAAAAAAAAAATTTTCGAAATGTTGTCTTCTTTACAATTGATAATTGGGTTACGCCAACAGCAGGTCGCAGATTACAATTCCATTAAACTAAAACTTGAAAACCGGTCAAATCATAGCGTTTTCCATAACATCAGCGCTAACTATAATTAAAATAACTATAAATTAAAATCTCTCGATTTAGGCTAAATTGACATGATTGACTCTGTAACGAACATGTTTTTAGCCTAATTTCTGGGTAAATTCATTAATCGTTCTCTGCAGCGAGTTTGAGAGTGTGAGGAATGAAAAAAAAAAAATTCAACTTCTCTGTCACGCATTGCCTGCAATTATCTCGCGACTCTCACGCTCCTTAATCTTAATCATCGTCACGAGCATGAAATGAGACTCGTGAACTTTTTTCACACCAGCGCACGCGTCGCCCTGATAACAGCGATTTTGAATGGATATTGAAGTGGATTTTTCTCGAGGTTCGTCAAGCTCTTGCAGCGGCATTAGCAGCATGAGGAAAAAATTCTACCGTTTACTTAGCAATTATATCGAGCTGCTTCTTTCTCCTCGTTCTACCTCCTGCAGCTGTAGGAACGGTATATAACCGGGGTATGCATTTGTCACTACGTGATTGCGGGTTTTGCGTAATAACCGCATGCACATGCACGCGCGTATGCAAGTGTGATACAACAAGACGACGAAGACGTGGCGTAACTTGCAATAAACAACGGAATGCCGATGATTTAGATCGTACACCGAAGCTGGGTGCAAGGTCTGTTACAAGAGGATATTCTGCATATTACGTACGAGGTGTTCCATGCCAACTGAGAGGACATTTTCCCTGACCCCCGCCAATTTGCTTCATTATTGTTTATACGATTCTACAACCTAAAAAAAGAACTCACCATTTTTTTCAGATTTTTCGTTCCATCATCCTAATTTTAAAAAATGTTACAAACCCTTTTATGGTCCTAGAAAAAAAAACCGCCATTTTTTATTTTTTTACAAGAATCAACATAATTTCTAGGTCTCAAAACAAAAATTTTTAGCCATAGTTCAGAGTGGAGAATTGACGATTTTTTTATTTTTAGAGGAATAATTTTTCTTATTTTGTACGTATACAAAGCATATGTTATGTTTGTAAATTTTTTTTTAAAAAGAATGGTTGGGACGAAAAATTTGAAAAAAATGGTGAGTGCTTTTTTTAGGTTGTAGAATCGTATAAAAAATAATGAAGCAAATTGGCGGGGGTCAGGGAGAAATGTCCTCTCAGTTGGCACGGAATACCTCATATACATGTATACATATATCCTATAATATCCTCGGTATAATTATCGTTACTATGTACAATCACCTGTACCGCGGAAAGACGAGCCTAGCCTGCATCTGCATCACGGCTACGCTAATGATCCCGACCTGTGATCTATCAGAACATTGATTACCATTTGTGTATATGTATAATTAAAGCCCGGTATTATCAGTGTCGGCACTAAATCTAAACTATAGAGCTCTGACCTTTCGATCAGTTTCATCAAGAAAGACGGTGAATATTTGAAATTGTCGAACATTTTTTTTTTTTTTTTTTTTACTCAAACAAAATGCATCCGTTTACAAATTTCAGTTGAATCGGTCCAAGAATATTCTTTAGATTTCATTAAAATCATACGCGACGTTATTATGTAAGGTGTGTTTGGTTAAAAATTTAAAAAAGAAAATAAGCAGGTAAAGGAGAATTTCCAACCGCAATTTCTGCAGTTATTTAATTTGTTACGCTACACCTGGATTGTTTAAATAGTAGGTTTGATTCTCTTTTTCCTTTGTTGATGAAATATATACCGTTTGACTAACAGGAGCTACTGACACAAAGTTTCATACAGCAGACAATGAAATAGATAATAATACAGATCAATAATTTTTTTCCACATATAATCGATTTCTTGCATAACCAAATTCCAGTAATGAATTTACGTGAATCAAAGGAATTATCCCAAATGGTTGAAACCAATGCGTCACTGTAACTAAAAAGAAATCTAAGAATAGCCCCAACAAAATAGCCGTAACAAAAATAGACAAGTCTAGTACGTATATTCTGGTAATAAATGGACATAACAGGTTTCAATGAAATAGCGACGTTCTAGCTCGAAGCTCGATATCCAGGAATATATTTTCCGATCGATCGCATTAATATTCGCTAAACTCGTACCAGACGAACGTTCTTTCGTGTCTAGTAATTTTATGTCCTTTTTTGTTCAATTTTCCAACAAAAACCGGTCCATCATATTCGCGCAATAAATTTAAGTTAAAAATAAGCCAGGAGTAGCCAATTTTACCCTCGGACTCGTACGTCGTAGATTATATAAAAGGCTAACGACATAATAATCGCAAATTAACATTAATTAAACTCGAAATACAAAAAAAAAAAAAAAAAAAAAACTAAAACTCGATACGTTGTACGGATTATCACGAATAGACACGTGACTTTTTCACTGAATAATAAATAACATATAGAAATATGCTAATAAAATCGCTCGATACCGAACCTACAACTATAGTTTGCAGTAGGTTCCGTCTTTATAAAGTCTACATAACGGAATCCGGTTCCTCTGTCAAGGTTCGACGAGTTTTTTCTTCTCTCTCGAATTCGATCAAAGGCGTGGCCGCGAATGTCCGACTACTTGCCCGATTCACGCCGTCGTTTTTAACCATTTTTATACCCCATTTCCGTTCCTTTTATTCCATGCACGGTGCACCTCGTCCACGCGAAGCAGGAAATGCGAAGTGTAGAAAAAAAAAAAAGAAAAAGAACCAAAAGTGCTGCGAAACCACGAGACCAACTGTACAACGATTCTCTGTCCGATCAAAATCCGACCCTAATCGCAGAAATCGAGATATCGGACAAACGACTGCGAGAGAGAGTTCTCAATGAAAAGAAAAAAAAAACCATTTGCCGATCGATTATTAATCGATAACTTCACAGCAGGAGTAAGTTGCAAGAACGAGTGCATTGCGAATACCTGAGAGACTGTTTCGCGACCTTGCCCTGAATGTCGATAAAAGATTTTAACACACTCGAGTGGTGTACACAGTATACGTATCGACTTTTCAATTATTACAAACTTTCCTCCGAATTCTTCATACACTGAGAGAAATTTTTAGTTCCGATTACCGCTCGGTCCTTGACTGTTTTCATTTTTTACCACAATCGAAAAATATAGTTCCAGGTACAAAATGAAAATCAGTTTTCTAGCTGTTACCGGAAAGTCTAGTA
Organism: Neodiprion fabricii; assembly: GCF_021155785.1. Classification (NCBI taxonomy): domain Eukaryota; kingdom Metazoa; phylum Arthropoda; class Insecta; order Hymenoptera; family Diprionidae; genus Neodiprion; species Neodiprion fabricii. Next base: position 23,325,472 of record NC_060239.1, read on the forward strand.
TCCGTTACTGTTCTTTCTCATTACGATCGCTGTTGCTATATTTTCTTGCAACTGTTGCGAAAATTTAATGCTTATGCAACAATAAATTGATGTTAAAGCCTCATTTAACTAAAAAAGTAGAGTAAACCTCACAAACTGATTTTGCGTTACAATTACCAAAAAAGGATCGAAAATAGTGCAAAACGGTTACGCGTACCTCGTTTTTCGTAATACCAACAATATTCGTACAGTTTTTTCAACGATACCTGTTTTACTGAATTTTTCTAGTTACTACGACAAATACTATTTTTCTCAGTTTACACCTTAGTCCCAACCTCATATTTTACATGGAATCGATTAGCGTACTAGACCTACGTAAGTCATCGTGTCATCCTACGCTCAGTGTCTGAACCGTCGTAACATTCCACCTGCACATGTCATTCTGAATAATTATAATTCAAGAAGATATCTCTGGTGGTCAACAATTATCCAGCACACCTTAAGATACGTGTAATCCAATTCTATCATCGGTACAGAAGAAGCCGAGGTCAACGGAGAAATGCGTTACACAAACGTTGAGAAAGGTCAGGCGCGGTGACACAAACACATGTCTCACGCAGGCAGGGAAACTTTATAAATTTGACCCTTGGGTATGGAATATGAATCAGGAATATAAAGCGATGATTCGCGTGATGAAAGTGCATTTTTAATTTTTAATTCCGCAGCAATGATTTTCTCAAAAATTTCAGAAAACCGCACATTTAAGCTTCCTGAAACTCGTTCCAGTTTCTTGATCGTCGATGGTTATAGACGATAAATTACAGTCACGTAGAAACGAACGAATAACCGTTCACAGATTTTTCAAGTTTTCGATTTGATCGTTGGACCGATTACAACTGTCCTAATATCAGACTCAGCGAAAAAGAAGCTTTCATCTTACAAGGAACCGATTAAATCTCGATTGAATTACATTTTTCATAAAAATATTTCATGACACGGTGCAATTATCTTCAACAACGACTGGATCTCGACGATAGCATGAATTGCGAAAATGAATAGATTCCGATCCTCTTCTAGCGTCCGTGAGTATAAGGTGCGTCTAGATTCAACCTTCTGGTTTATATTTCCGCGTGTTATCAACACCGTCGAGCTTTTTCTTTTGTCACGCAACGCACGATACGTGACTGCACACATTTTAAATTTTCACCAAGTATCCACTCGTTTCCCTCCTTGAAAAGAATTGCACCAGTTCATTTTTCTTCTTCCTTTTTTTTTATCCCTCTCTATACACCAGGACTTAGGTTCAATGCCGCGATGCAGGAACAACAAATGCGTAACAACAAATGCGACAACAGCTAATTAACGGCTAATTGTATCGCAATCAATTGATCGGTGTATCAACGGGTGAAGATATCGGTGAGAAATCGTAACACGCACACCCGACCACAATCGCATACCTTTAGTAACATCCGCATTATAGAGGGTGAACAGTATTCACCTCTACTCCAGGATACAGCTTCGTTGAGATATTTAGAGTAAATGTACCAGTTGTGGTCATATTCGCTACGTGTTATCCATGATATTATGGCCATAAATGGTACACGTAGATCATCGGCTTTGATCAGAGTAAACGCCAACTTCCAAACAGTAAAATGATCCGAGTATCGACAACTTCTGACAAAAGCTTGCTCAAAGCCGGATTTTGTTCACGAATCGAGTGATCGAACACAGTGCTGCATAAATAAAAAGAGTGATCAGAAACAGTGCATATATCCTGAAAAAGGAGTTTTCTTTTCTTTTTTTTTTTATATATGAATTAGACACACTGTACAAGAACACGCGAATCGTCGAGTGGATTTTAATTGCAAAAACGAGGCAGAGATATGCAATTAAAAACAATTAGAGAAATCGTCGAGCAAACGGACGAAGGTTAAGGCCTTGCTACGCAATAAAGGTCAGAACGAAACTGCTGTATCGGTATAATGTATATAATAATGTTACGGTCGTCAATAAGGAAGGAATAATAAACGTAACGTATACATATTGTTCCTCTCGCCGGTGGACAAGTGAGATGGCGAAATAGAAGGGCCGATTGAATAAGACAGGATGTAAAACCCGCCTTGGTCCAGCGTAACACGGACTTACGAGTGTGATCATGAATAATTATCCATGCAAATGTATGAAAGTTTCGCAAGAAAAAAGTGGTGAAGCAATTGCGGTTTGAACGAAGAAGAATAAGAAGAAGAAATCGTTCGTGTCTTTTTAACGAGTCATACGTGTTTGTAAATGCATGGCGAGAGGCTGCACCGGAAGTTATGTCGTCTCGTGTGTTAATACGAGAAGTTTCTAACTGTCAACGAAATCGTCGGGTGATAATGGAATTTTACACTCGGATGAATTCGACGATAATTAATCATCGCTTAATCGAGTCTAGGGATTTAAAAATATTTAAACAGTGGTGGGGAAATTCTGGTGACATTTTTCTGCCCCCTTCCTTTCCTTTCTTCATCTTTCCGCTCCAAGTTTTGTCGCGTCGAAACTGTGCGAAAGTACACGATTGAACAGCGATTTATCGCGACTACCTTTACAACGAGAATTCAATCCAATCGCGTGCAAAACCTCTGTTACAAATCATAGACGTGGCCTATTTCCAGTGATATTTTGGCTACCGTAACTTTAAAGGTCTGATCTCATCGGGCATTAAATCTCCAAGGGATCATGTCAGCGAATTCCCATTGGCGAACAGCGCGATCCGCGATCTACGGAGATCGCAAGTCGCGATCGTGATCGCGTCGTTAAAATAAAACTCCTCCGCGTTAACGATTATAAAAGGTTAATCCACTTACCGCCGGAGATGAGAATATACCAAGTGCCTCGATATTTAGCATGCCAGCATATTTCACTCACCTGGAACAAAAGTAGGTACATGTATAAAGTCGTTAATAAAAATGTGACATTACACGAAGAGATAATAAATTTTTGATTTTTTTTTTTTTCTAATTTCACACAATCCTTGCGCAATTTTGAATTAAGGCAATTCGAGGCCTGAAAAAAGCGACGAAAAAAAAAAGAGTTGGGTTTCTTCATTCACCGGTAGAATTTATCGACAGTTTTCACACACGACGTATCTCGTTTTGTGCACAAGGCTGCTGAAATTAGTACCAACATTCCTGTAACGCATCTGGCTACAATATTTTTTCAACCTTTCCACACGGATGATTACCTATTCGATTCAGTTTCGTCCTAATTTACGTTAAGCTGATTTCAACATCTCTTTGCCGTTACGGCATTCGTTGGTTTGAATTTGCTGCAATTTGTTGCCAAGGTTTATGACACTAGCTCGTAATTCAAACAAACTAACACCTAATTTTGTCGACTGTCAAGCGAGCGATTTCAACAGAATTCTGTTATGTTTATTGAAAACAATTTTCATGCTGATCGAAAAACATGAAACGTAAACCCATTCCTGACAAACTGAAGTAATTTGTGTTACCTGAACCGAGAAACTATTAACGCCCGCAAGAATTTCAATTTACATTTACCATAAAACTTCCTTTAGGCTGTGTAAAACCGAGGGAAAAAATTACTCGTTCAAGTTGCTAGATTCATTTGGGTTTCGCACATCTTACACTTCAGATGGCGAATAATTTCGATACTTGAGCAGAATAGGAAAAAAATACACACAGACTCGAGTGTTGAATCTTCGATCGTACACTCTAATTGTAAGTGCCAATTAGAGACGCGGCATATTTCTGCTAAAACATCATTTTAGCAATTAACACTTATTTCAATTACCGACGTATTATTTATCACATATGTGAAAAGAACGCGGATGTTTAGACAAAGGAATTCCAATTCTCAGACAGATTTGAAACGCGGATTTAGATCATGGCCATATTTACGAGCAAGCTAATCGGAGAAAATACTCAAGATCAAGATGAAATCTCGTAACTTCAGAAAGACTGAAATGTAATTCTGGGGCTTGAAAGTTAGACATCGCATAACTAAGACGACGATATATAATTAGTCACGTTGGTTCTGTAAATGACCACCAGGTGTAACTCGTAGTGCAACAATAATTTCGAATTTCTGAAACAAGCAGCTTCGAGTATCGTTCGAAATTGTGGACGAAGAAAAGTTTTCCCTCGTCGCTCGATTAATCTTCAACAATATTCAGCATGTTACGCGGGTCCGAAGTATCGGACTGACAAGCTCATAAAAGCAGCATCGATCGCAGAGCAAACAAGTGGTGAAAAAATATTTTCAACAACAACAACGAGTTTGAAAAGGAAGAAAAGAATTTCAAAATAAAATCGACAAACGAGCCCCCGAGCATTTCGAATAATTGCTAAATATTTGTCAGTCATTAGCTCGTGAATGAGGAAGCAACAAAGATAAGCATAAAATACGATCGTATTTTACAAATGGATACAACGAACAGTTGAACCGGCGTTTCAATGACTCAGCAATAATTTCCTTCGTCGATATTGATATTAATTGATAAGTCTTTTTCTACCACGCTCAGCAGCAGCTGTTAGTTCAGTAAACGTACAACGAAAACTAATTCATGCCGATAGTTTACAATGATGCTTGTACAGCTTAAATCGATACGATTATAATAACGGTAAATAATAATGCTAATAACAATAATTGTTACGCAATAGGTAAAGGCCGACGCGAATTTTGGCTAGTTTTGAAATCCTCGCGTATTTTTTACGCGGCGGCCTCGATCGGGCACATTATATACGTCCGCTGGATTATCCATCGAGGACATCGAAGCAGCTTACATCAAACGAATGTTGAACTGTCAGCCTGCCGTAAGAGGAATGCAGAATGCAAAATCTTTCCACGTGCACCTGTGTATTATAAACCCGATGACGCCGAGTAGTTTCTATGCATGACCGCATGCTCTACGAGAGACAAAAGTATGCATAAACGGGCAAAGGACTAACGCTCAAAAAGGAAACGAAGTGTAAGAAAGAAGATCGGAAAAAAAAATAAATAAAACGTCATCAGCGATAGCAGACTCGTTTTAAAAATTGAATCTTTCACCTCTATATTTTATACCGCGTTTCTTCAACTATATGTACATATAAGTACATTCAAAGCGTAAGAAATCTACAAATCATCCACAAGTAATGCATATATACCTATACTAAGTTTGATTCCAAAGAGTAATTTTCTGTCTTCTTCTTTTTTTTTTTTTTTTTTTTTTCAACATATTATTTGCATTACTCAATGACCTCGAATAAATTTTTTTTCAATAAATTATCATTCAATAACGAAATTCCAACCGATCGCGAGTAAATAGAATGAAGACTTCCTTGTACTCGAGATGATTTTTTTTTTTTTTCTTTTTTGTACTCGTAAATATTTGCCGTTTACGCTGTCAGGAATTGTCGAATTTCCCTGTTTTAACCTCAGAGCAAAGCATTCCGAAAGTACAACAATGAAATATATATTACGAGAGGATGAGTTTCCGTTCCGTCGCTTTCGTTTACCGTTGCAAAAGCTTACGAACACCACCTTGAACACATTGAAACTCCGAAGACTTGTGATTTCAACTAACATGCCCATAAGCTCCCTGGTCGACCTTCGCTAATTGCAAGCAAGCAATGGCAGACAGTCAGTAAAAGAATAATCCTATCCGAGATTCGACGTTGTTCTTGATTTTCAACGGCGAGTAAATAATCGACTGTACAAGAAGCGACCTAAAAACCTAGTGCGATACAAAATTTACAGACGTATTGTGGTATAAAAAGCCTGAGCACACCGGCGTGTCATTAATTAGTACATCGATTCAAGAAACGCGAGAGACTAGGCGAGTGTTTGGGATACGCTGCGTTGCTTTCTTCGCCAGTGTAAGTCTTGATCACCTTCGCAGAAATGCCAAACCGCGTATTTAGGACACCGAGTGTTAATATTACGTGTATAAAATAGCGGGAGCTGCACCTATATCATATGCAAAAACCTCTTCGACTGATTAATCGTGATTTAGATAGCTGTCAACGATACGTACAACACACGTGTACAGGTACTTGAGTATTTTTGTTTATTCGATGGGTTGAACGAGGCGTTCTTGTAATCCTAGACGAGATTGTTGCAAAAGTTATTAGACGTGAAATTTTTCAAGTAAAAAAAGATGCCCAGGATAGACAGAATGGTTTTTCACACCATTAACGTCACGTGTTTAAGACATATCTGATCCAAGGATCAAACAATGGCACTTACAATTAGTGGATGAAGTGCAAACTCGACGAAAGTGCGGCGAAATGTGATTGCGTATAACTGCGGAGAGAGTGACACGCGCATGGAGTCTCGTTTGCTAATTCGCGTGGTGCAATTAAGGACGAATTGGCGGTACCGTCTGAATCAAAAGTTAGGAAAACGAGAAAAAAAAAAACGTTCGTAAAACCTCCGGCAGTGTCTTTTGGACTGATAATGGTTAGCTTGAATGAAACGGGGCAGGGTTGAGATTCCGAATTTGAAAAGCTCGGAAAGCTCCAAGTTCCGAATTTTTTTTGTAGCGAAACTTAAAGTAAAGAAATAAAACTTTGTTGAAACATCGAAGTTTCCAATGGTCCGAAACCCGATGCTCAAAGTTCTGAAAGTGCGAAAATGAGAAAATTTATAAATCTGAATTATCAAAATTCCGAATGATCGAAGCTTTTTAGTTCTGTGAATTTCTGTCTTGGTCAAATTTCGCCACTTTGATCTTTCTGTGTTTTGGATTTTCGATATTTTTACGTTCAGAATCCTAGTCGTTCTGATTTTCGGTTTTGTGAGTATATTTAAACTTTCGGAATTTTACTCTGTGGAAACTTTATTTTTCGGAATTTTGCCCGATCGGAACTTTACTTTTCGGAACTTCGTTCCATCGTAAGTCGAATTTTTTGAATCTTGCATTTGGAACTTTGAGCCGTCGGGTTTTCTATGTATGACGGTAATCATTCTGAGCAAATTTGAATAACGTAATCCTAAGATATAAATAACTTAAGAGAACGTTTTATAATGAGATATGTCCAAAATGCTTGAATAACAGTGTTTTTCGGCTAATTTTTATTCGTCAATCAAATTCTAAAAAATTGTCTGAAGGCATTCAACAAATCTTATGTTATACCTAATATACCTAAACGCGTACATGCAGTTGTAATTGTAGTTATTTATAGCAAAATAAAACAGTCGAAAAATGAGACACATGAATCAAAACAATTTTTATCCATATTTTGTTTGTTCAAGCGATAAAGGTTGTTGTTGTTGTTGTTGTTGTTGTTTTTTTTTTTTTTTTGAGCCTTACACTTTGGAGACATCAAAAAGTAAAATCTGACCAAAGATGAACTTGAAATCTTACTAGAAACGAGTAATTTTACTAAAAACCAGTAATTTGTCGAACCCCATCTAACTGTTCTTAATTGCTGATGATGAGATACCTAAAACCAGTTCCTGGAAGGCCCGAAGTTTAATTTATGTATCGAACATTTTAATTCACCGCCCCGAGAAATCATCTTTTGCAAAAATCAGTAAAACAAAGTGACACTTAAATCTCATTTTCCATTTTCGTATTCGTGAAGTTTCGATCGTTCGCTTATTTCTTTAGACCACACATCGGTTAACAATATGACACGATCCTTACTTGAAACCATAAAACGTAGGTACGAACTTGTTGCGATGAGATGAGACTTAATTTGAACAGCGCCCAAGGCCCTGCAGGTGATAGGCGTGCGATCATCTGTATTATGTGAACGGGTCGGAATTTGTTTACAGATGATTTAAAAAAAAAAAAAAAAAACTGGCAATTTATAAAAGCAGAAAGAGAATCTGTGTCGGCGGCGAAGCTGAGGAAATGATGAATTCCCGAGAAGCGTGCGAGAAAAACCTTGATCCTGGATCCAAATCAGGAGATAGCATCATCCGTCAGTCGGTGTTACACGTTAACATGAAGATTAATTTAGTCTCAAAGAATTCCGACCCGTTTCCTTGAATATAATTAAACAATTACCGACGGACTCCGCGAACCGAAGCCGAAGCAGAATCACGCCGTTTTGTTTTATTTTTCTTGTGTTTTTTATCTTTCAGAGTCAATTCAAGACAAATTCCGAGACGACTACAAAATCCTGACGCTTCATGCACGCTGTGTATAGAAATAAACATGAACTTATTCGCATTTTGTTCGGTTGATTTCTGTTCGCTTTTCTGCTTTTTTGATTTTGAACTTTATTTTTGGAATATTTCTTTGCCGCAATTAATACTTGACATGGAAAAATTGTTTCGTCACATCTCGGACTGCTGCAATCTCATTTTCATTCGAGAATTTAGTGTCGTTCGTTCGTGTGGTAAGAATTTTTACGTGTTATTGCGATACTTTTTTAACTAGAATATACGGGCGGAACATTCACAGCTGCAAATATGTTTCTTCGTAGGAATTATCTACAATTTTTTACTTCCAGCTTCTCTGTTTTTCCAGAGAACGAACGACGTTGTTTTATTTACTCAAAAAATGTGAAGTTGAGTTTTCACTAGATCTCCACGTTTTGAGTTTAAAGAAAATCACCTCCAATCATTTTCAGATGGACGTATGAGTGTATGTATGTGTTTAAGTATGTGATTAATTTTTCTGCCTGACAATATTTCGAGAACGAATTACCGGATTTCAATGATTTTGGTCTCAGTCGACGCAGTTTTTCCAAACTTAGAACTCATTAGGATCAGACTTTGATCGGTTCTACCGTTTCAATTATTTAAATAACAAAACTCCGAAAAAACAAATGAAAATGATGATATCTTGAGGATGGATGAATGGATTTGAATGAAAATTAGTTTGATTTGTAAAAATTGAATTTGGCATATTCAATAAGCTTAGAAAACGAACTAAAAACATTTCGATTATAATGAAAATTGGTACACGTCGGTTTCTTGGATGACAGATCTCGAATCTAAAGTCAGATTACAAAATTCAAAATGGCAATCCATTATGGTGTGGAAAAAAACTAAAAATATTCCGATTTTGCTAGAAATTGGTAGGCGGGCTTTTTAGGTTCACCGACAACGAATCCAAGGACAGACTTCCAAAATTTTTAATGGCGGATCCATTACAGCGGTTCAAAATAGAAAAAAATTGTCATATTTTCATATAACACGATGCCCAAGGGCTTTTAAATTGTTAATTACGAATCTAAGCTTGTAGTTCAAAACTCGTATTGAATCTTAATATTTTTTTTATTCCCGTGAACCTGGAACCTCCAGTGTAAAATCGGGAGTTTCTATTACCGGCTCAAGGTAAGGCTAAAATCGCTTTTTCCATACGATTCAAACACTCCTAGGGAGAACGTCTTCACCGTCTATGCGCATGATCATTCCGAAAAGAGAACCCAAAAAGCCTGCAGAAACATCGAGGAGAACTATTATGCCTCCCGTACAGCATACCAGGGAGGACGATGGTATTCCGGAGCAATCACGATTACCATAATAGGTTCCGGGTAGTCTCGCAATGCGAGCCGGTTGTTGGTTGGTTGGTTGGTTGGTTTTATCTTGGTTACCGGCTCGATCCTCGACTCGCGCCAACTTCTGCAGACCCGGGATTTAAGCTAGAAGCTTACGTGGCTGGCGCAGTAGAAACACCAAGGGCATTCACGGCGTATTCTGCACAACCCCTTATTAGCATATCGAGATCTACATCTTCGTACGAGTATACAACGTATAACTCATATGTACTCGTGTACTCTCCGGAGGTGTATCTATGAATTTCGACTTCCACACTGTCTCGCTCAGATTTGCTCCAACTGGCGCAAGTTTTTACTTATCCATTAAATACGCTGTCGCAATTACGGATTTAAAATGATGACGATAAAAACGGAGTGGGGAATGGATATCCTACTTCTACCTCTACCCACTGACCGCCAATAACTAGTTTCACTCAAGGCATGAAACCTTTCGAGAAACATCATCAAATATCGAAATAATTTTTCCACCCGTGTGTAACACACCTACGGTAACGCGAGTACGAGTCGCTGGTAGCGAGATACAAGTTTCCTCGATGATCGCCCGGCTGTACCTATACTTAGGTATTTGTTTTTTGTTGTTGTTTTTTCATTACCCTTTCCCCCCCCCCGCCCCCAACATGGCGCAGCGAGATATACTTTGCGGATAAACACAGTACGTGGAATATATGCTAAGAGGTGAAACGATAAGTAGTATGTAGGTAGGTAGACAGAAAAATGTTCCTATAATAACGTGGGTATACATACCTAGTGTTTAAACGCATGGTATCGAACATAAATCGCGACCATAAACCAAATCCATAATCACCAGCACGTTAGAATTCGATAATATTTTCGCAAACGCGTAGACGCAATTTTTTTCATTTCTTTTTTTTTTTTTTTTCTTTTTATTTAGAAGTACCTGCTCAGAATTGGGATTGAAACGTTCAACAAGACGTTTATAGATCAATTATATCGGATCTATTTATGGGACAGTATTATGGCAAGACTCGTGCCGTCCGATGGTATCGGTAAAATTGAATAAATAATCTCTCCGATACAACACGGTATATACGTGTAATGAACTGCAGCGCAGGCTGGATCTCGGAGGTCGATAAATTACAAGATCGGAATTATTATTTCATTGTTAAGAGTACGTAACGTGCACTCGCGGCAGCGGCGCAGAACGAGGAGGCGAGGTAATTAGACATTTTTCTGGTTCTGTGGCAAAAAAACATTTAAAAGCGGTTTGCGTCTCGGGCATCTCCGGGATGCGATGGTAGTTCAGGGCTGAATGTACAATAAGAATAAAAGGACGAGGAGACTACTGCTACACCGCACCGTGGTAACTGTTTGTCATGCGAAATTTACGCGAAACACGTTTCTCACCACATTCGCGATCCTAGGTATATTTATTTACATGTGTATATGTTTGAGCGACTGTCTCCTCGACACCGAACGACTCCGCTTGAACTCTCTCGGTGTTTTGGCAAAATTAATCTTTCAGATAAGAATCCTACAGCGAAATTTTACCGAAAGTACATTTGAAACGTGACTTAAATATCACGATCCGGAGAACGTGGCATCGTTAACGCTTCGCTGCGAGTTCACTCGCAGAAAAGAATAAGAATTGCACATTTCTGCATTCCTCGTTTCAATGTTGGTGAAATGGAGAATCGGTAACCTCTTTGACCAACGAAAGGAAACTTCGAAGACTTGGTAACGAAGCTGGTGACAGGTGTACACTTTTCTCTGGACCGTTAAAACACTTTACGGTGGTTGTGTGTCGAGATTTTTAAAACATATCGTAAATGGATTTATTCGCCTGTTGAGTGAGTGACGGACTGGAAGGATGTTTTAATGAATTGAATCGTAGGAAGTGATAAGCGAAGCGATAGGTGAAGTAACGTTCGTTAATTTGGATCTTAAACGTCTACCGCCATTGCCAAATCCTTGATTCGAGCAGATATGTAGAAAGTTGATGATCGATTGGCAATAATTTTCACATCTAGTTAACACGACGATAAAACCGAGTGAAATTACGTTAGCCGATCATCGACTTACGTCCGCGTGTCTACGCACGGTAAATATTGACCGGTGCGAAATTTCCGCAACTCCTACAATGCCTGGTCACGATTCAGCAAAGAATTGCCATTTGTGAAATCCTGGTGAAACATCGTCTCGCATCCACCGACATTAATACCCCTGAGCAGCTAAGCCAACCGTATAAAGTGAATCCAAGTTTACGGTGAAACTACCAATCAAAATGACATTACCAACACCTGGCGTTACAATTTCTTCCCAGAATTGTGAAGAACCAAGTTTCATGGTGGTGAGTTGTATAACTCTGAAGAAAGAAGTCCTAAAACGTGTGTGAAACTGAAGTGTCCCAAGACATTTCATTCGGTACCAATTGCAAAACTATATGGGGCTATGAATTGCCGAGTTTTGAGATCTGTGGCGTCGTTGACCCGTGAAAAGTTCCTCGAGGTGGATATATCGACTGCTCGATGTCAACACACTGTGAAATGCTTAACAGAAATGGTGAATAAACCGTTCAATCAACCCTCGGTTTTACGACTAGATTAAACGACGAGCATAACTGGAGAGAAAGATGGTAATTTCAACACGTTCCGAATGTCGCAAAGGTTCCACTCGGTATACGTGTTACATTCCAACACATACGCATGACGTTAAACTACTACGCATAAATCGCGTCAAAATCAAAACAGTTTGAAAAGAATTTTCTATTTGTGTGACGATGATACATTTTGTCGATTGTACCTCTTCGCAATGTTTCGACTATGATCGCTCTACGAGATTGAATGTTGGTTACATTAGTTGGGTGTCGAGTCATCGTAACACGGATTTGATTTTCTTTCAATCAATTAACAATATTCGTCATTTTCAAGGTAGAAAATATTGTTAACGCTATAGTGAGTGTAAATTTCTGTCAAACTTGCCGCTCAATCAGTTTTAGCGAATCGACATGTTGGACCCCAAGTTGGCATCAAGATGATCGGAAAAGAATCTAAAGTCGACTCCGATGATTCCCAATGTTGCATCAAGGTTTGAGAATAAAATGGATAAAAAAGATACTTGGCAAACTTCGAGATCGTCGGCGATTACTAGTAAACATAACCATGTTTCAGCGATCAGCGATCTTGAGAGACAGCGCGAAAATTTCGGCGGCGGCATCCACCAGCTGTATTTTGCAATCGGTGTATATAAAATCGCGTGACGTCAAAGAATTGTTAAGCCTTTAACGTGCGTGTGATCAACTGGGAACCGATTAACCTACGATACCAGGTATTGAGAGATCATAAGGAAGCTGTGTAACCCACCGTGACGATGATGCATCGATTAAAAATAATAAAACCCGGTTAATGTACACTATAATACCGCCAAGGCTGGCGTGGAAAGAACGTTAAGCTCGTGCAGCGCAACTTGTAACATCGAGACATGAATTGTGGCGATTCTGAAAGAACGACTTAACTCAGAATGGCGATCTCCGATGTGCCGTGACATCCGAAGCTCATTCCACATGCCAGGTTGCAAAACGTTTCGAGAACGGTGGAATACCGAAATAAAAATTGTCTGGTATCGTTCGACGTTTTAACAGACGATAAAGAGATTCGAAAATTGAAATAGCAAAAAAGAGCAATTAGGCTGCAGATTTGGCGTGACTTTATCATACTTGGATCGATATTTTAGGCAAGTCCATTCGTTAACCGAGTACCTCGTTAACGTTTAACGTCGCAAGAAACATCGGATTCGGAGAAAAAGAAATGTTGAATCATCGTTCAAAACGTGTTTTGTAACCTACAAAAATTATTGCAAGTTTTATCAAAGATCAGATGCACGTTGGGTGTGCAGATTTTTCAGAATTCGGTGCCAAACAAACTTCTCGTCCAATTTAGTTGGAAATGTGTGCAGAAAATTATCCGTATCTAAATAATGTTCCGACATAACTTTGTCAGACCTTCGGTTTCAATATGACGAACGTTCAGACTTGTCGAAAATTTCATAACTTCTACATTATTCAAGATGACTCACTGACCTTTAAAGTACAACTTTAAATCATTTTCAAGAATTTCTTTAATACATAAAATGGGCAGGCTCCACCGATCTCTGTGGCAACTGGATGACTGACGAGTATCCTCGGCCCGAGTAGATTAGAAGGAGACGAAATCGACACCAGCGCTTCAATAGCTTGAATGGAACTAACGAATCACGTGACTCACTGTACACGTGTGTTCTCACACGTCGTAATTTTGTTCCTCAGGCACAAGCATTCAAACATTCGCACGGTGTACCACGTGACTAAGTCTGTTTCTCACAGTCCATCAGCCACGTGACCCGTTAGTTCAACTTCAGTTACTGCGGCGCTAGCGTCGGTTTATTGGGCTTCCAATCGACGCAAGCTGACGTGTGCTTGAAGCATAGAATTCAGCCGTCCGGTCAGTACAAAGATCAGTGTCAGGATCTCATACGAACCACTGAACACCACACTGCTTTCATTTGGATAAAATCATAACGAGATATCGATCGATCACGATCGAACACTACTCACGGCACCTTGGCTGTGCATTTTGCAGTCCATCGGATGACGAAGGTGCGTAGATACCAGGCGGGATTTTCGCGTGTCTTGGACAGAGTAATTTACAGTTCGCACGGTCGGAGACTCCTTGGTGCCTCGAGAGTAACCTTGAGTAACCAATCAGCCAGGGCGTTGGCTGCCTCGCGGAGTTGGACAGCCTTGGCCACCTTGAAGAACTGCGAGTGCATTATTTTCTCGTATAAGACACGCGCATTGGGTGGTTCCTTTTCTCGCTTACTGCGCTGACTTGCGCTCAGCGCTACGCGGATCCAGCGTTCAATCTACTGGGGTAGGAAACCGCGGGGGTGGAGAGCGGGAGGGAGGGAGAGCCCAGCTTATTCAAGAACAAAGAGCGGCGACGGGCAGGAGGATAAGCGGTGACCGACGCAGATAACGAACCTCGTTGCCACTGCAGGCTGCGCACACGCTGCATTTCGCAAAACGACAATGAGAAATAAGGAAATCTTATTGTTAGGTTGGGGGCGTGGCGGTGCGAATGTCAGACTTAAGTGAACCGACCGGCATTCGATTCTTTCGGGGAACACTTCGATAAGATTTGCAGGTTTTACTGCAGACGAAATACCGAAAGACATTTTCGAATGACGAACGATACCTCATCGAGATTAAATAGACCAAGCTGCAGAGAAGCGTTATAGGATAAAATAATGTTAATCAAATGAACAAATGGCTGACCTGATTTGGAGCCGTGGTTTTAGACGCAGGCGAAGAAAGAAGTTTTTAATTTCATGATTTTTTCTTCTTTGGTTAAAAAGTTTGCAAATTCTGTGGCAATTTTGATTTTGAAAATACCACCAAGTTTCAAACGCTCAGCGAATGAATGTTCCAGAAATTGTTCGAAACATCAAAATATCGGCGTTACACGAACGGCAAGGAAAAGTGAAAACTTGCAAGATAATCTTTGTAAGTTCTCCGGCAATTCAGCCTTAAATATTCGTTATATTGAATAAAATGAAGTTCGTGCAACTGGTCTTTCGAATATTCGAATTCATGCATAAGCCTAAATGAGATACGGTCGTAAGCTGAAGCGTACTTGACGCAAATTACGTGATAAGATACCACGGAAATGATAAATTGAGCAGCAAAAGGATACGTTCAATTGCGGAGCAGTTCGAAGATACAAGGGAAAGAAAGCATTTCTCGAAACTGCACATCACGAGTTGCGCGTGATGACGCAGCGGCAAATAAAGCACGCGATTACATCAAAGGTAGCTTAAAGAAATTCGTCGTTGTCTTTTCTCTTTCACATTTTCCTCAAAGCATTACTTCCTCCGCCTGTAATAAAGTAACATACATACGCCATACGCAACGGGAGTCATTTTGCAGCATTTGCATATTCGCGTAACGAAAGCAAACACAGAGCTCGAAGCTCGCGTTAAACAAACATCAGAGTCACCCGCGCCATGGTCAAAATGAAAACATTCTACCGCCCGGAAGAGGCACGGCTAACATGGCTTCAAATCCACGAGTAAATATGAATTCTCAATTATTCCGTGAGATATAATCATTACACACTTTGCCAATAACAAGTCAGCCAGCCACGAGTGATTTCGCGATAATTATGACGCGATGCAAAAAATTTTTCCTCTACGAAATGAATTCTGCATGGACATATAAATATACGGATGATTACTATTTATTGTTCGTAACGAATTGCTCGTATCGACTTCGGTCACATCATTACATAAAAGCCGAATAATTTCATTAACAGTAAAGTATTTTGAACACGTTTATAAATGACGATAAAAATGAAAAGATAAATTGCAACGTCGAATAGATATTTGTTAATTTGAACATGTGAATACAGGAGCAAAAAGATAATTACGTTTGCCTAGCTGAGCTCTGAAGGTATTACAAGAAAGGAGCGATTTGTCCGACGAATAATTTGTTTCCATTTAAATTACAACTACGAAAATAAGATTTATATCGACTCAACACGAATCAACTTAAGTAGTGACCGACGCGCAGTATGCAGAGTGTAGACAATAATTGTACATTGAAAATACGAGATAGTAAATACATATCCGTTCGTACCTTCGTGAGTGACCTTATTACAGATTTATCCGGCTGCTGCAACAGCAGCAACAGCAAGATTCGAATCTCCAAGTAAATTTTATACATGTATACATGTATATGGTATACGTGTGTAATGCAATATCAAAGGAAACTGTATTAATACAACAACAACTGTACTGTATGGACTATAATGAACCAGCAACGGTCTAAATAGAGCTCCGTTCTACAACGAAAAGAAAAACGAACAAGGCTGAGGTATTTGCACAGCTAGTTAAACCGCTAATAGGTTCGCGGACCGAAAGTATTTACGCGAATCCTTGACTGCCGTTTGTTCGCTGATTCGTTTCAGCGTCGTCGTCTTTGGATCCTTGAGGCATCAACGCCGTTCAACAAGCTCGACGAATCGTTTTCAACAACATTCCAAACAGCCTGTCACGCAGTCATTCAACGGCCACCGTTCTCGTAGTCGAAACGATCGAGAGGATCGAGGGTGAGCTTCGATCGTATCGATCGATTCATCAATGATCGCTTTCGTCGAGTTCTCTGTTCAAAATATCGCACGCAGACCAACGTTTCGTAGTCCAAGTTACACGGGAGTTGGAAAACTGGAGGGAAGACTGAACCGGAAGCCTTAGAAACCGTATTAGAGAATCGGAAGTGAGAAACCGAGCCATATTAACATAGTAATCATCTATCGATCCTGACTATCGATCGGTCTTATACAACTGATTGTGAGAAAGAACAGCCGCGGAAAGTACGCAGGCATGGTTCAGAGGTGAATGTGAAGGTATGAGCCGAAGAATAATGGCTCTTACACTCTGCGGCACTCCGATAGCGCAAGTACAGCGGCATTATGTGCGTCACTTTCACTTTATCCGCAAAATTGACCAGTTCCTTGTCAATGATCGGCAGCGATTCTTTCTTCGCGCGCATTTGTCGCTTCCGAAATATCACCGACGTACACGATCTGGTGTAGGAATGGATCAGACCATAATTCGACGATTCGACCGCGCTGCTCATTTTCCATAATAATTGGGACGCACTTTTGTTCGGTTAGTATTTACATGGATCTGTAACAGCGCGCGATCTGAATTCATAAGAAAAGTGTGGACAAGGACGATTGGTAGATACGTTGCGTACACTGTATTTCACGCTGAAGTCGACGAGTTGCAAATCTCCAGACCAATCGTTTCAAATTCATTTGGGATACGTGTAAGCGATTGTTAATTTCCTGCGTTCTTTTATTCTTCGAAATTGAATAATCGGACACCCCACAGCGCTGATATAGCATCAAGTTTGGAACGCGGATCAATTAGGGTACAATTCTACTCTTGTACCAATTGTTGGTCCAACACTCGACTCTGCGAAAGGGACCGGGTGGTAATATTGTTGGTACACGTGAGTGGGCACAATTAGATATCTGTAGCTGAAGTTGTGCCATACTTAACAACGAGACCTGCGAGACGAATTAGAACTTGCCCTGAACAGATTTAGTCGACTCCTATTGACTCGTTACTCGTTGCCACATTCTCTGCACCTCTGAAGTTACATGAAACTCGTTAGTGAGCATGGTTTCTCAAAGGTGGCCGAACGATCTTTCGGCTGTCGATAATTTCAAATTTTTTTCAAGTAACGCGGAGTGATGAAGCAAAACGAGTAAAGGTGTCAAATGTTTAGAATTCTTATGAAATTGGATGACAGTGTGAAAGGTGGTTAGTGTCGCTGTTACAAAATGATTTGAAAGGAGCAATGCCGTTAACCTCAGTTTCTCGGTACAGGTCAAATAACTTGAAGGAATGCGATGTCATGCATAAAGTAATCGCGGGTTTTATTTAGTCATCCCGAAGTCACGAAGAATCGTGCAGAAAGTAGATTCGAATACCGCGAAACTCCTAAGGTACTTACAATTACCTTCAAATAATATCGGTAGAAAAACATATCAAATTATCTCGATTCTTTCGTTACATTAATTTGGATTTTAAAATTTCGCAAGTTTCTAAACACAACAATGATCAACTACTCAATACTTGCTTTGACAATGGCGCAATCCACAGCTGAAGAAATACTTCTACAAGTTTGTAAAAGCGGTAAATCCACATTAATCTCGTAGGTAATCGATCAGCTGGAAATGTTCGTCAGTCGGATCAATAATCCCGACGATCACCGTTCGGAAAATGATAAATAGCCACGAGAAAAGTAAGAAGAAGAAAGAAGAAAGGAGAAAAATAAAAAGAAAAATGTTCCGCATAACTCATCGAAAGCAAGTAATAGAAACCGCGATTTGCATCACTTGACCGATAAGAGTTTATATATATATATATATATGCGATTCGCACGTAATCCGAGCAACATAGCGAATACTGACCGAAGGTTAATCGAGATCTTCGATCTTTGACCGCATACCGTGGATCCCAAGTGCAGAGCGGAGTGATTCAACGTTTTCAACGTATAATACAAGGCAGGTGCGACGTAACCGAACTCGCTTTGCCTTTCCTCGTCGCCACGTTTCGCTCCACCTTGGCTCTCCGAGCATATAAAGTACGCGGATTATTACAGATTATTACTTTGCTCCTCGGCAAGCCGCCTTCTTTTGTCCCCGGATCTTGTTCTTGCTCGAAGAAAGGAAAAATGACCGCCAACGACCCGCGGAAACCCGATGCGTCAATGCCAAGGGTCCAACCCTTCCATATGCGCTCGAAAGTGGATTTTAATTATGCGCTTCTTGTTTAATTATTTATTTATTTTTTTTTTTTTCTATTTCCACACGAGAATTCGCCGAATAACCGTCCAGCTAGCGAGGTAGAAAACGAAATTGTGCAACCTGAACGACCCCGAGGCTAATTGAATTTGAGTCATTTTCATTTCGTTATCTCGTCAATTACGAGCCTGCAAAACTATTTGTCGTTGCGGTTCACACCTTGTAACGACGCGAAAGGGATAAGAAAGGCAAAGTAACCGAGAGCTGCAGACCGTTAGTCACACTTAATTGAATTAAGAACTACGATTACGTATAAATAAGCTGGGAAATTGACCGAACGTTAGAATGTTGGATAGTCAAGTATGTGTGTTTTATTCGTGTGGAATGAAGCGGTGACAAATCATACGACGCGCATTGCCGGTTGCATTTTTTCATCTCTATTTTATTATTCGCATAAAGTTTTTTGCCATTTCTGACGTCCGGGTCAAGTTTAGAGGTTTCAAGACTCCGCGAAACTCGGTCGAAAACGTGTTGCAAACATGAGAAAAAAAACTTCATACCGTACACGTGATTGATGTTAATGATATTTAGTTAAATTAAATCCGTCGTTACTTAGCATTGAAAAAAAAAACGTACAAATCGTGATTACTAACTAAACACGTCACGGTATTAATTGTAAACATTAATTTTAGTGCCAACTTTTGGTTCGCAAAATAACTGCCTCATATTCAAAAAAAAATTATCACATAATGGTAAGAAATTATTCAAGTACCTAAGACGCCTGAAAAACGTTCGACATTTCATAAATACACTTAGACGCAACAAAGGATTGATATATAAGATAGACAACTGTATTTTTCCAATAAAAAAAATCGATAATGAAAATTTTATGAATCCTCTTCCCCTCATAAAAAAAAAATTTTTTTTTTCTTTTTTTATAGTTATATGTATATAACACGAGCATGTTTTATACAGTTTTTCATTTTTCATCCGTGTTTTCCGTAGACTATGTACTATTATTGAATGAAAAAAAATTTATCCCCCATTCATATACGAATAAAATAAATTTTATCGAGGAAGTGATTTTCATTCTATATTCTAAATTTTGTTTTTACATCTCGATATGTTCTTAAAAATTTTCACTATCGCGTCATCCGATCGTGTATTTTAAATCATTCTTTGAAAATCTGATAATAATTCTGGCGGCGTTACCGATTTTATTTATTTTTTTTTTTGTTTTTTTCGTCACGATGACAATTGAACTAATGAATCAGCCGATCACCGTCCAAGGAAAAAGGCGTGGATCAAAGAATCCGTTCCAGAGTCTTCGCGGCTGTTTTCGATCCGCACTCGTAGATGAAATTAAGGGGACTCGCGTCTGCGGCAAATCGGTGAAAGGAAGTCCCTGCGATTCATCATTGAACTCGAACTCGAACCGTACATAAC
This sequence comes from Neodiprion fabricii, assembly GCF_021155785.1. Lineage (NCBI taxonomy): Eukaryota > Metazoa > Arthropoda > Insecta > Hymenoptera > Diprionidae > Neodiprion > Neodiprion fabricii. The sequence continues at coordinate 23,345,705 of NC_060239.1, forward strand.
AAGTACACCAACACTTGCGTGCGAGAGACATTTGGAACGAGGAATGATGTGGTGCCAATGCATACGTAAGAGGGTCTCGAGAGCCTCGCATGTGAATTATTATAGTCACCTGTTCGAGAAGGAACGAGCGTTACTTCTCTCCGTCTCTTTGGGGGTCACAACGTCGAAGGTCGTTTCCGGTCTTTGTTCGAACTTCGAGCAGCCGATTAGCTTCGCAAAAGACAGACAGACGGTCGCTGTGCCGCGGAAACAGCACCTCCGACACGTGGTCCAGCCTCATTCATAAGAGAGATACTGAACCACGTGACGTCATTCATCACGATTCGTCGATTCATTCTCACGTCCGCTTCGTTTCGAGATTAATTTTTCACGAATTCGTCAATATTCCGATTGGATAGATTTTTTATCTATAAAAATTATGAGTCGGAAATTTTAGGCGCGTCAATCCGCATGTTGTCGATGAATGCAACATTTGTAAAAATCATGTGTCGCGTAAGATTCGCAAATTCTGCAAAATCCCACGAATTTTTTAGAGAGATATTTCTTCCTCGGTGTATAAAACTTTGCGCAAGTTGTATTCCTTGTGAATTGAACCAGTTTCTGCAAAAAAAATACGCTAGGAATTTTTTCAACAGTTTTCAAATTATAATCAAATACGAGCCGATAAGAAATTTTTATAAAGTCTCTCGTAAAAAAAAGTGAACTGCTTCGTATAGTAATAATAATAATAATTTTTTTTTTTTTTACCGATAGATCGCAAGAACCATGAATCGCATCGATAAAAATTCTAAATCCAAAAAAATTACGGTTTTCGACTGTCTGTGGAATTGAGTCTTGGGTACAATTTCACCACGTTTGAACTATTTTCAGCCAAAAGTTGTCGAAAATATCTTATTCGTCAAATAACACGCCTCAAATTTTTTTATAACTTTCACACACTTTTCCTCATATTATGCAGAACATGTGATGAAATGTAAAGAATGATAACTACAAAGATTCAAAAATTGGAAGAAAAAAAAAAAACAAAGCAACGAATAATCGCAAAAAAAAAAGAAACGTAACACTAATGCGTCAAAAAAATCAAATCTCATAATTTTGTACGTTTTCCAAAATTTTTAGAGAGTGAAATTGTTTTCGTAATCATGCATTTGTTTCAGTGTTTCACTCGTGAAGCATGCAGAGACAATTTTATCGTGCAAGTTGTACAATTTTAAAAATAATATTTTTCGTTAATTTTTAATCGAAATCAGCTTGATAACGATATAATAATAAACTTACAAGCGTGGTAAAGACAGTCGAAAAGTGAAATCTTTTTGAAATTCTAATCTTTCAACTCATAGTTTTCGTCTCATATACCAGTTCAGGAAAAACAAACGTTCCTCTGAAGTGAATGATTTCAAATACCGAAAATAAAACGTTCTCAAGTATCACTGTTTCCAAAATTATGAAAAATATTAAAAAAAAAAACATTTTGTAATCAGTGGCTTACTTAACAAACTAATTTGAACTTGACACTCGATTAAAAATGTATTCACCGAACGCGTACGTAACGAAAATAATTTCTTTCTAGGTATTTTAATGGTGGTACAGATATTTGAATAGTTCGACATCGAATTAACAAAAATAAAAAAATTAAAACGACGGTCGCCTCTTACATATATCTGCAACGTATCCGTATCCACATACGAATGGTGCACGTTATCTGACAAGAACAAAGTACGATCCCCGATTTAATCAAAGAACATTATTCCGTACATCGAGTTTTTGCCGAATAAGGTTTTCGCGTTATTTACAGACGATCGCTGCACTGCGACGATTACATGCGTACCGGTTTCCACGGTAGCTTACCTGCACTTTATCTGTCCGTGCTACCGAGTCCGGTAAAAAAAAAAAAATTATCACCAATTAAACAAAGCGTCTGTAGTTCGCAGCACGTGATTCGCATGAAAATTATCGCACGAAATTGAGATACAAATGGAGTATTTTCGCGCAACCGTAAATATATTACACATCCGTGTTCCGTGTTACGTTGATATTTTCGCGCACGAGGAAATTGTTGACAAAAGTATATCATTACGAGACGAACGTATCGCGAATACGCCGAAAAGCGAAAATTGTTTTGTTATCCCATTAAAATTTCCAGGTTGTTGTTAAAAAGAATTTTTGAAACTAGAATATATTATGAGTATAAACACCCGACAGGAAACAAAAATTGTGCTGCACGTACAACAGTCGGTGTAAAAATTGTGCAATTTTTTATGAAAGTTTTAATGGCCTATCTATATTACACGAAATTGCGGATTTGATAGAATTCCGCATCGATATGTTGTAATATGCTATACCAAAGATTTTCATTTCAAACGAATTTTCGTTTTAGAATTAGTAATTTGATTGGTATGAGTATAGGAGTCTGAAATTTCAAGTTGCTCGACGTTCGTAGACTTTGCAAATTTTCGCAAGTTTGACGGCAACCTTGACAGCTTTATACTTCATTCTATTGAAATAAAATTCAAGACAAAGCAACAGCGTTGATAATAATATGAAATTTCAGTCTTTGTGCATCGTAGGTCCGCACATTCTGTCACACGATTATAAAAAAAATAAATAAAAAATAAACTCGCATGGCAATTCCATGAATTCTAAAAATCAGTATAATCGAATATCCCGAGAAAAAATCGCTCGTAACAAATGAAACGACAATTTACATATCTACAGCATACTCATCGACAACGATCATCCATCAATTACCTCGCACAATAAAAGCCACAAAGAAACCAAAGCCGAGCGACGAGTGTTTCGCAAATTAAAGTCGAAATCTTGAGAAACCACCAAAGCCAATAAAATAAATTCTCGCATGCGGTTAAATCGCGCGGGATAGTTATAGACGATCAGTCGTTGAACGGAAACAAGTTTAAAAACTGCTGCAACTGGTTTGGAATCCAATCGTGGAATCACCGTCTCGGGAATCCCGCGTAGCTCCGCGTCGTTTGGAAATATGAAAAAATGCCGTAGCAGCCGGATTCCGGACAGCCGATAATTCCGTCCTATCCGGGTCCCGCCTCGATCGACACGCGTCGTATCACACGCCAAGTTTGTGTGGGTAAAAATCTGGCCTGCCTCTCGCTCGATGGCTGGATGCAGGATCTGCAGTCTGGGATAGGCATGGAAAAACATGCCAAGTGAGAGTGGAAACAGGATATGAATGTGCAACTTTGCACGGGTCGTAAAATTGCGCGAAAAATGTAACCCCGCGTGAACCTTGTTGTCATAAAACTTGTGGATTTTAATGCAAGTCTCGGAAAGTTTCTTGGGTAAAAAAACGTTGGAAAATCAACGGTAGGTATTCAAGTTAGTAACATTTTCTATTTTTAAATCATTTTCACAAAGTTTGGGCTGCACGATATGGGTACGTTTTGTAAGTTGCGAAGTAACGTTTTTTTTTTTTTTTTCTTGAATATGCATCGTTATATCAACGTGAAAAGCTTGGAGTCGAGGATCGCACGAAAGGTTGTCCGCATGATATTCAGATTCTAACATACGAGTAAATAGACGACCAGACGGTTTAAACAGTTTTCCACAGAAGAAGAGGAAGAGAAATTTACTAAACTGTTTTAGGAAATTTTCTGTCACTGATATAACAATTCACAGGAATAATTTGTAAAGGTTTAAACGGATGAGTATAGATTTCGAATCGAATACATTTTCCACCTAATTTTTTATTCTACATCTTGCAATTAATTATACGTGAATTCCCGCTCTATTATTTTGGAAAATAAAATATCCTCTACAAAAATGAAGTATGTTCTCTGCACGAATATCATAGAAGGGGATAAATTTTGTTAAAACACTTAATTCTAAAACCGGAAGTCTTGGATTACGAAAGCAGTGCGATGATGATTACCTCATCGTTAACACGGTTGGTAAATATAAGACTGTTCAAGAAGTTAAAATTCGCTCAAAAAGCACCATCGCAAAAGTCATGGGGATCTTTAATGAAAGCGTTTAACACATGTTCAATAAATTTCCAAGCGTACAGATTCAATGTCCCACCTTAACAGCGAATAATTATTCATAATCGACGTACGAGTTGAGGTATATTTAAAAAAATAAATAGCCCCTTCCTATTTTTGACTCGTTATTTACGTTGCGAAAGAAATTTTGCCTCTTTAACATAAATAAAGCGTTAAAATTGAAAATCGCTTCTTTCTTCGGTGGTTGTACGGATATTTGTCGATTTCGTCGAATTTAATTCTAATCTGCACCAATGATGCACGTGGACGAATAGTAGGTACACAACCTTCCGTGGCTCGGTCACATGATGATTCAGTGGATTGGAACGATGAATAACTTGGCTTTGGCTGTTAGAAAAAAAGCCTTGAACGGATCGTAATTGGCCAACGAAAGCGTAATTGATTAGTGGCAGGAATGGATGGGTAATTATAAGGTAAGTGCGTACGAAGGAATGGATTATATCTACAGATGACCCCCGATGTTGAGTATAAAAGTCAACTGAGGGGGTAAAAAATTATGTCATCACAGCCGAGAAATATTTTCATCATCGCGATATTAAAATATTATATTCCGATAGATTAGTATATAATTTACTGTGCTAAGGGAACGTGACCTTTCCAAAAACTTATTCTGAGCAGGGCGTGTTACCGACTGGGTCTAGTGATTTTTATCAGGATTCATGAAAGAAACTAGCTAGTGAGAAAATGAAAATTTGAGTTTGCAACACTGCAAAGCTCGCGCATGCGTAGTCGGATACTCAATTTGCCAAGTTTGACAGTTTCCTCGCGGTATAAACGACTTTTCTTCTCTTTCTTTCTCTGTAGTTACATGACCGAGCATGCGCAAGATGATCATACTCTACAGGTCAGCGAAATCTACATTTTACATCTACATTATATACGAATCGTTACAAACCGCCAGAAATGTATTACAAGAACAAATCAAATAACCGACGTTATTCTCGATCCGACACTCGATAAAGAATTCAGAGAAGTCTGGTGGTTTTTACCGGGATTCATGAAATTGTCTAGTGGGATAATGACAATCTGAGTTGGTAACACTGCAAAGCTCGCGCATGCGTAGTCGGATATTCAATGCGCCAAGTTCGAGAGTTTCCTCGCGGCATAAACGACTCTTCTCCTCTTTCTTTCTCTGTAATTACACGTGCGAGCGTTACACTGTTTATTTTTCTTACTCGACGCATTATTTAATTACGTACGTATCGTCGCGCGCATATTGTACGTATTGTGTGTACACGTATACAGTATCCGCATGCATACGTACGATATTGCGAAATTAAATCCGCATCTAAATATAACTTCCTGGACTGAGGACAGAGCGAACCCATTAACACATCATGCATCAAACACAATAGAGAATACTGAACCGACCACCAGCTGATTCCACGTCCATACTGTAGGCTTGCCCGATGCCTTAATGTTCCGAAGAGATTACGTGTACCGTTAATGCCGCGTATCCTGTTCAACCGATTAGGAAATCCCACCGTATTGTATGAATGAACTGCGAACATCAATCTTTGACCCTTAACTGTGCGATCGTCATCGCCGCTTCCAATCGCTTCGAATCATCTACCGTATAAAGCGTACCGAAAACGTGGATTGAAGTATAAAAAATGTTAAGGCGACAAAACATTGAAAAGAATATTCACCACATTGCGCAACTTTAAAATGACTGAAATAATTGAACTTGCAATCTGTGAATGTAATTTGCTTGCTTAGCCACGGTTTACTAAATTACAGACGATTCTGTAAAGCGGTGAAAATACGATTTTTTCTAATACATCGCTGCAACTACGTTACGAAGTTCAATCTCCTCGTTGTTCTTATTTCGTCACTTTTGTCAGAATTTAGGATACAAAAACGGAAATTACTAATGAATCCGCACATTCCCTGAGAATTCTACGTTTTTTTCAGGTTATCCCGGAATGCAGACACCCTGAATTTACACAAAATCTTACTCTAATGGTAAATTAGCTGTTTAAATTGTGCCGGAACTCTCGGATACATTGCAATAAATTTCAACAAATAAAAAACCATTACCGGATGTGAATAAATTTGCTCGTGAATTCGCGCTGAAAAAATTAGAAGCACGATTTACCCTCCGGCCGGACGATATTTAGAAATGACGCAACTTCTATTCGCATGCTCGATAGAAAAAAATGATCCGCGAACAAAAACCAAATGATATAAAATAATATGCTGCCGAGTTTTTACCGTCGAACTCTTGTAAGAGATCGTGACCTACGGCTAAACCTTTCCACCACCTTTTCATGTAGGTACTGTATACGTAGATACATACCTAGATAGAATGCTTGCGAGGGCAACGCACTCTCGTTGGGCAAATGAAGGAAGATTGAAATTTTTTTTCATTTCTAAGAGTGAATTTAATAGCTGGGAAACTACACGGATTCGATTAACCCAGATTAAGTCTCTGCTTATTTCCTTTCCAAGAACTAGATTACTCGTAGTTTTATTATTTCTCATTATTCATATTATGTAGTGACGTAACGTATCGGGTAGAAAAGATCGTCAAAATGTGCATAGAAGAGGTGCATAAGACGTTCTAAAAATAAGCCAAGCCGATAGACCATCATTGAGCTTCTTAACGACGAGGATTAAAACAAGATCGCTGATTATAACGTGACAAACGATACTCAAATTTTTTTTTTTCAACACAACAATTTCCAATCATGAAGCACGTGAGCGCCCAGATATTTTTCAAACATCTTTACCATATAACGTTATTATGCCCCGGCAAGTACGAAAATTGTTCTAGTTTTTGATCGGTCAAGATATCCATGAGTTATTACCAATGCTTTGTTTGTGCTTTTTGAAAAATTAAATCAAACTTTGACCACTTGATACAGAAAAGGGTCAAATCTTTGAAGGTCGAAAAAATACCAATGATATTTAATAAAGTTTTTGCACACTCGTTTCGACAGACTGAAATTTGTCAATTTTTTCAAAATATCACGTGCGAACGGATGTATAGAATTTAGAAACTTGTTAACTAAAATTGGCGCCTTCTTTTATTATTTGGTCACACGAAATAAATTATCTAATTCCGATGTCCGAAAAATTAAAACGTCTAGCATCGAGTAACGAATTTGCTTCAGCATCTACACGCATTGATTTATATCAAATATTTGTAAACAAATTGTAAGTTTAATAAAGTTGTTGGAGTACGAAGTACATGTCACGTGTATTTATCATTATTTGTTACGAAGCTAGCTCAAAATTTGACCAACAAATAAATAACACCACGAATAAATATACAAACAAAACAATAAGGAAATAAGTAAATATACAGTGTATCAGAATTCGTGTAAGCATTCTAATATTATACGGGCGAATGAAAGTTCAAACAATATCGACGTGTTTCCGTTATTCATTCTTAAAATAAAAATGCCGAAGTGCGTTAAATTTTCGACAAAATTTTTTAAAAAGCAGAATTTAATTGTCACTAAAGCATACAAGAAACCGGTTGAAAACCAAATGAAAACAACAAAATATCGAAGCTTAAATCCGCCCAATAACAACCATTAGGTAAAAATCAGCGCTATAATTAAACAACAAGCTCTGAGGTGTTCCCCGCGATGTTTGATATTCTTCTTAATTTCTTCTTTTACTTTCCTAATTGCGTCATCTTTATCGTCAATTCTCTCCTCGTTCCGAGTCATCATCGCGTTGGAATTTCCTAATGATTCGCGCAAAGAAGCGCACAAATAGTCGAGCGGAATGACGTGATTATTTGCCCAAAAACAAATTGCCCTTGTTAATACAACCAGGAAGGCGAACAGGAGCTCGATTTTTTTTTCTCAAATTCAAACACCTGCGGAATGATGTGTACAACCTATCGGCTCACAGATATGCAAGATATATTAATATTAGCCTCTGAAGTGAACACCTGATCGCACAGGCTCACTCGCTCATTCGATACGTTGCGTAACCGATGGATATTTATTTTTTCGCACACCGTGCCTCGGACCATTCGACGTGTGTTCCATATAAAGTTACTCTACATAAGAAGTTTGCTTGTGAATATTGTTGTAACAAAATATGCGTCGCATGAAGCAGTTTTTTTTTTTTATTTTTTTTTTTTTCATCACGTCGAAAAATGTATGCTCAATTATATCATTAAGAGAATCCTAGTGAAAGGACCTCCCTTAAATAGAATTTATAAAAGTATAACTCGAAATTTTTCTAATTAATATCTCTGCCGATGTGGCATTTGGATTTTTATAGCAAAGTCAATAGTTGAGACACTAAAGACGTTCGCAGATGAATTATGTCGGTAAAATTGACTTTCGTTCCAAGGTTTACAACTTTTTTAGCTACTCGAACTACGGATGTCGCTCCCGAGAAACTTTTTGCAAGATTTAATTTTTTACAAAATGCTTTCAGGATCAATTATGTGTGATTAAAAGTGGCCGAGTGTTGATGGTTGAAGAATAAAAAATAATGAATAAAAACACACCTTCCATGTTATTTAAACGGAAAAACTTGTAGTCACGAAAGGCGGACTTTGAGATTAAATTTAAATTGCTCTTGTACGAAAAGTTTTTCAAGTGACAGCGATAAAAAAAAAATATTTATCTCCGACGAAACACCTTAATGTGAAAAGTAGGCAGATATGGAGCAATAATGTACTTTTAAAAAAAAATTTTAACATTTTTCACTTTTCTGGCAAAATTATCAGACTTATCGCAAATGTCACGGGACTTTTTTTCATCAAACATGTTATTTTATATGAAATTATGTATTTGTTTGAATAACTGAAAAAAAATTTCTTTTTTTAATTTGTTTGAAGTGTGTGTGTGAAAAAAGTGTGAAAAAAGGTGAAAAATGTTGAAATTTGGTCAGAGTTCAACTTTAACCTTGAATAACTTTTGAACGAAGAGGTTTATCACAAAATGACAAGAGACCTTTAATGTAGAGCATTAAATTTCCTATGAGAACATTTATTGTTCATTGTTGTAAGATTCCGGATTCGTGACTTATCAAATACAGACAGAACGAACAGGTTGCTTCCCATATTATTTAAACGGGAAATCGAAAATGCAATTTTGCCACCTCTAAAAATTTTTTTACGGATCTAAAAAAATTCATGGTGTATTTGGAGATCTCAAACTTGAATTTTAGCCGGTGGGAGAATAAAAAAAAAAAGTTTTTTTTCGAGTCACCCTAAGCTATATATACCGACTTCGTCGAAATCTTTGCAAATCACGACGATGATTCGACAGTGAATTATGTGAGTTACACCTACGCCTCGCTTCCGGTTGAAAATTACCAAATGTTCGTTCATTAACATCGCGGTTACGAACAGTTATGATACAAAGAAATTAATTTCGCGTCTAAAAAGGTATATATGCACCATGTGTGCTTATATCAACGCTTTCTGCAACTCTCGCCTTGAACCGCAACTCGCTAATTTCAAAACCTACCATTCGTCGCAAATTACGATACGTACCCCACCTACCCACGATTATACGCCTCTCATTGACCGAAGTTATCCGTTGCAGCCTTAGGAGGAAACTCGATTCGGTAAAAACCGAGATATCTGAATCCTTCACAGTAAAAACAATTCATTACACTTCCAGGCTTCGAATATATTAAATAAAAATTATAACACAAAAATTAAAATACCTATAGATTTCTGATATATCATCAAAAACATTGTTCAGCATTTCGTAGAATTTTGTTTCGTTTGAATTTTTATAAAAATTCAAGATTACTTGTGAGAACTAAGAAGTCTGAAAAAAAACTATATAGACCGTAATTTTAACGAATATTACCACTACTAATTTGAAAAAAAATATTCAAACATCGTTAAAACTTTAATATGTTGTCCATTTAAATTACACATCTTCGATCAAAAAAAATATTAGCAGCATTGTGAAAAATATTTTCAAATCAGACCGAAATTCGGAAATTTCCAATACCGTATATTTTCTCTTAAGAGATTTAAAAAATCGATTTAAATTCCAGAAAGTATCGATATCTTCAAAAATACTTAACTGTAACGCATATTGTAAACCACAATTGAAGAAAATCGATTGAAAAGTTTTAAAAAAAAAACCCAGTCTTTTCGATGGATAACAGAATGGCGATTCGTTCAAGTATTCACTAATTTGTGCTCCTTTTTGGAAAAGGGAACGGGAAGTGGATACAAGCAGTCTAATTAATTGCGGAGTGAAGGCGAGCGTAACTCGGGCCGCAAAGTGCGTCGGAAAGGTCCCATCAAATTCTCAAAGCATATTGCACAAGAGTCTTAAACTCGTACGTGTGTAAATATTGAGGAACGCAAGCGCGCAGCGGCGTGGCTTGAAGCACGTGGATCATACATACATATATGTTCTTAGGTAAGTAGAAAAGAAAGTGGGCAGACACATCGGAAGGACTCGGGCGTGAGCTGTAACGTTATGTGTATCCACGCATCATGACTTAATATGTATTTGGGAAGGGATTGCGTAAGGCGAGACAGCCAATGTAAATCTACGATTAGCGTACGTAACGTTGAGTTGGAAATTTTTTGGATCTTTCCTCCGTAACCCTCCCCTCCAGCCGACGACCGGCCCGTTTTGACCGACAGCGCAGCGTTTCTGGAGCGGTCGGTAAGCGACATTCGCGAAACTTGAACTCGAAACGCGTTCGACCGGATGGTGAGGAATAATGACGTCACAAGCGAGGACACTCCTTCTGCGTCTCGCCCACGCGCCTGCGCGCGTTTCATCAAAGGAGAAAAACGTAACCTGAAACACCAACAGATTTCTGGATTCGAGAAAGGAATACCTACATAATCTCGAGGCGAGCGAGAACGCCGCGACTCAAGTGCATCATGGCATGGAACAACGAACTGCATAAAAGGCCTGCTCGGCGTTGCCGCAGATTAGCATCAAAACACTTTTTTCCCCCTTACAGAATTGAACCTACTCGCGGATGTGGCGCAGAATCGGAGACAAACAAGTAACGTCGCCGCTTGACTGGTGCCTGCAGACGAGAGATTGCGATGCGTTTAATGTTAAGAAATTGCATCACATATTTTTGTTTGTTTCAACTCCGAGCTTTTTCCACGCGTACAACTTATGCCTTCATAGCGATACGGTGGGTAAATGTGTAATTCGCATGCTAATTAGCGTGCGCGATACGAGTTGTTGCTCGAAATATGACAAAAAGTAAAGTCGCTAGTCCTCGTCATGCGCGTGGAAGTTAAGTACCAACTCAGATTCTAGGGACATATTTAGGGGGATCCACGTCGAATTATAACTGCGAGCAATTGAGTACTGAGCGACTGTGACTAAACATTTCTTTGAACGAAGTGGCCATACAAAACCTTGACTTAGGCTTTGATATCTATAATTAGTTCTTCGCTTCGGGTACCTATCTTACAACTCACCAAGTTCAAATATAACAAATGGGACGTGAAAAAGAAACGAAATAAAACGGACTGGGCACCATCAAAAGATTATCATTCATAGACACTTCCTAATTTGAAACGGCCACGCGGTAAGAAGAAAAAGACTGAACAAATCGCTAGACGTTAGACTGACAGTTGTGACCATCAAAAATAGCCGGCTGACGGCGGGAATTTGACTTGAAAAAAAAAAGGGCCATGGAATCGAAGGATTCTTCGAAAGCCGTAGGCACGTTTTAAGCGTCTAATAATGCATGGAAGAAGCAGAGAAGAAGAGCCATGAGGTGTGCGAAGGAAGGTATAGAGGATATACAAATATAGGTCTCTGGCTGAATTTCGAACCGCACGGACCAACGATTGTTTGTTTACAAGGCGCAACGACGTTGCCGAGGCAAATGATTAATATTACACTTACGTTTAACAGAAGAATGACAGTACCTACGGAGTACAGCGAGATCGTGTGTACCCCAATTAAAACGAGGTTGGCGAGCTCCCCGATGGAAACAACAAAGCTACAGTGCCATAAATGAATCAAGTTGGCGTAGGTCAGTCTGATCATTAAAACAGTCTAGACTTTGGTGTCGGAACGTCCAATTAAACTCGACTCGTACATTGAGTGATATGAAAATTTTTTTACACTATAGAAACAATGAAAAACAGTCTCGACAGCAGCGATCGGGATTATACTCACACATTTGCATACGGTAGATACTGCAACACTACGCCTTCTGTAGGTAAATGTCACGTTGAAGGAGCATTGATTATTTTCAGTTACTCCAAAGACCCAACTAATTTCAGAGATAATAAGAGACTGACTAAATTTGTACTCTCAAGTCTTGTCAGAGTCGTCGTATTGTGGAGCAGGTTCCCTTGTAGCCAAACTGAAGACTGACTGGAGCATGATTTGAACGAAGGATTGACAGTTGAGAGAAGAAAAATGCCGAAGATTGGCGGGTCCTTTCCAATGTGAATCAAATTAACATCGTCCCTGGAGGATATAAACGCTCGATATCGCGCCGGATCCCGCGTAGTTCCGAAGAAGTTAAAGACTAAGAAACAACACGAGATTCAAGATCAATTTGTCAAAAAGATTGGAGCAAACGGTTGGAGCCCGGTAACAAACCGTGACTATAACGAGTGATGGAGGACTAATTGTAAGTAGACAGGAAATTATATTGCGGCACAGCAGCGTGCCGAATTTAACCCATATATCCAACAAACGAAGCCCTTGTCTGACACTCAACTACGCGAGAATCAAACTATTTCCTTGTAATATCCGATGATAAATGATCGAGACCTGAAACAACGACATCGTAATGGAATCTGAAAAATTATGAGCAATCACATTCGTACAAGTGTGTTCCTTTCAACTGCAGATCGACAGGCAATTTAGGAGTAAATCATACTTGTGCAAACGAATGGTTGGTGTTTCGATAAGGATGTAATTAAAGTTCAAGTACTTGATGCAAGTCAGGAATGAACTTCTAAAAACAATTTCTAACATTCGTAGGTTGTCGCAGACGTGAAACGAGACGTCAAAAAATTCGAACCATCTGATCCTACGACGAAATACAAGCCGGGGTGCAATTAAATACAATTATGACAAGTTTCTACGTTCCTGAGTCACTTTCTTGAAACACTGATATAACCTTGTGTTTATAATGGGTTATACAAGGGATGAAGGTGAAGTGCAATGAGTCGAAGAGCCACTTCCGAAACGGTCACGTCATTTCTAAGAAAGTTACGAACGATTGCGACAACTCACGTAGTTCGATTGAGATTACAACCAAACACACATGATTCTCCGAAATTAACGCGTATAAATGATGTGTTGCGTATGTATATGCACGTTCCACATGCTGCTTCCTCCGAACGTTTCCAGGGTCTTAGAAAGCGGTGTAAAACCAGCTACCTGCACCTGTACGAAACCGTCACGTATCCACACGTCTGCATCCGTGCCCACCTTCGCCAAACTCCGGAATGCCGAATGGTGCTGATCAATCATCGATCGCCACGTATAATTTCAATGAATCATAAGATCATGAACGCTTCTGCATTCATACCGTAAATGAGGGACCATATGAACAAAAATATTAGACCAACTAGTATCCCGTACCTTTTCTTACGAACATTTTATCGACCACCATCTATATTCGATGTCTGTACTCACTTCGTACGTGCATCAGAGGTTTGTCACGAAGCAATGAAGACTTAAAATAGTAATTGAATCCACTACATCGGGAGTTCTGATGAAAAATCCGTTCTTTTTGGAGTTAGAAATGTTTCACTGGACGCTTTTTTTGTCGTTCAGAATTCATAGCTTGGATATTAACCTATTATCGCACGGTGACATGCTTTAGAGGCAATAAGTATTATAGTCTACGATGACGGATAACAACGCGAATGAACTACTCAGGCATCTGTAAATTAGATTACCTACTTGAAGAGTGTTAACTTTCTGGACAGAATTAATGCAGCGATGCTTACATCACGCATCCACGACAGGATTACACCGAAACTCTTTCAACGCTGAGTCGTATCTACAGGGAAGTAAAACTATGTTCCGGCAGACGAGACAGGGCTAAAAAAAAGAAGACGACACTGCACGGACAGCTATGGCTCATCATAAATTAGTAGTCTCAAAAAGTGATCGTATATAAGGTTATCCGCATCGGTAAGCTGCCTACTTTCAAGGCCGACACTCTCGTTTCTTTTAATAGACGAAACAAAAATGTTGACAAACTGACATGAACACAAAGGATGGAAGTGTGTGAGACTCTGACTCGAGTGAAACGGTAATGAAAACAATTTCAGTGATGACATTCACAAATATACAGCTGATGCATGGTTACTTAATGTCGATTTTTAGACCAGAGTGAAGCGACCAAGTTGAGTGTAGGTTGATATTTTTCTATGATTGAAGTTTGAGGTTAAAGATAATAGAATTACACTCCGTGCATTCGGTGGAAGACAAGCGAAATCGTCACGAGTACCGTATAATTTTTGCAAATGATTGTGATAAGGAAGCTTCAGAAAGTGGTGAGTACCGAACTCAAGGGACGGACAGGTAACCATGTGGTTGACAAAACTATCATCAAACTTACGTATGTTTCTTCTACGTGAGGCTGTATGACTGCCGGTGAACGTTAGAAAACTTGACTGTTTAAAATTCTAATATCAAACCCGCAACTAGCTTTTAGTACACGGAAACGACGAGTAGCTCATAATCTCTCGCCGGGTTAATTCTAGGATAGTTTTTAAGATCCGCGAGGCAGAATGGTGAGCATGTAGTTTACCTTTGAAACAAACACGATACGCAAGTAGGCGTACATTGTATACAAGTTTGGTCATATCCTGTTTTACGTCGATTCAAAAATTCGTCCTTTCACCGCACCGCACCGCAATGCTACTATACTTGATCACTATTCTGACAATGAGCGATTGTCAAATTTTGTAATCTCAATTTCGTCACTTTGCATGCGGCAAAGTTTCACCCGCAACGAGATGTTGAAAAATCGCTAAAAACCGTTTACCATTGGGACCACCTTCAATCACAGACGGGTACGTATAAGACCCAAAAACTGGCTAGACGGTCCTGCAAAATCTACGTAAATTGTGTAACCGGATTACAGTTGAGTGTGAGAAGTTGTACCCTGGAATATGAGAAACGGAGACGCGGTGAGGTGAGGAGCCAAAAGTATTTATCTGAAGTATAATCGGAGGGAATGAAACACAAAAGCAAATAATAAAAAAAATAACTTCTTCTCAAAAGAGGCAAGTAGCATGAAACAAAAACGAAGGCTTCGCCGCATTGAGCGAGGCTGACAAGCCGCCAATGATTCTCATCTCCGTTAAGATTTAAACGTTCGCCCGATGACAAGGCGTTGGTGGTGAATCAATTCGCGTGGATTTATCCACCATCTTTCGAATAGATCACGACACATGAATCCTCAATTTCCGGAGACAGGAATTTTCGACGACACGTACCAAGGTCCACATTCTGTACATTTCCTAACGAAAATCACATACCGGACTTTGCAGTGAATCAGACTTAACCTTGGCTGCCGTTGCCCCGGTGTAATTGCATCGGTAGAATTAATCACGACGAGATTCCGCGTGCTGTTGCTCTCGTCGAGTTTCGCTCGTTACAATGAAAAGATCAGGAAAGCAAACCGACCGACCGGACCGATCGATCGATCGATCGATCTGTAGATCGAAAATTTAACCGGCAACGACCTCGCCGCTCCATTATACTCGATCGAAGTCCCTGAACCAGAAATGACAAAATACGTACTGTCTAGCCGGTTAATCAAGATCCGAGCACCTGAAGAATCGCCTAATCTCTATCAGACACATTTCTCAATGTACCTATAAATAGGACCACCTGTCAGTCACCGGATATCTGTGCTCCAATGAAAACTTCCGCTCGACGTACATGCAGCAATCATACACGCGCAATACGACTGAACACTGGAACAGAACGGAACAAATTCGCGCTTCCGAATATATCTACGTCCATCACTGCTACGGTGTCGTTAATACTTCGGTCGGACAGCCTTGCCCCAAAGCCAAGTCCCCGACTCCCGATCGTTTGGGGAACGAAGCTAACGTTTCCTAAAGTACCCAATAAATATACACGAGGGTTTATACCGCGTAAGGTGTTGTAAACATACATGCATAAACGAGGCGTCGGCTACGGATAAATAATTTCGGAAATCAGTTGTAACAATTACTCATTGTCACTTTTCGTTTCGGACACTTCCTGATCGCCGTGCCGCGTAGAAAGTCTCCGGTGTAACCGCACAACGCCATACCGTAGATAAAGCGTACCAGCCATAAAGCGTTTCAGTGTAAGTGAGCGTCAAATGAATGTGGGTGTATATTCGCGTGAGCATTCGTATCAATTTGTTAATCTCAGATGTTTCGTCGTAACGACAATGAGATTTTGCATCGGATCAAAAGTCAATGTATGCGGGTACCATTTCTATGTTTGTAAGACACAGAAAACGTGACGAAATCGATTATCGCTGATGTGAACTGACTTATCTGACAACCGGATCCGACGCTCAGCTGGACATGCTGCGTTAATCGGTATTTCAATATCATGGTAACTAATAGCAAAAATCGGCAGAGGAATTCTCGTTCGATCGCGATTATTTCGCGAAAGATCGCGACCTTGCCGGTGGCTCCACGTGCAAAGTAAACGCGGGTAAGGAAGTCCCAAGTCCTTGTCTAAAATAGAACACACGCTTACGGAGTTCGTGCTAACGCTCGGAGGATATGAAAAGTCCTTCTCTGACCGTCTAGGCATCTAGGCGTATAATATCGCGCTGAAATTTCAATTCACGTATGTGAAAAAACAGGAAAGAAAAAAAGATAAATACACCATTTATAATAAATTTGATTTACGCTTAGATAAATACCTCGCCTCCAGACTCTTGTCGTGAGAAAGGAAAACGATATACATTATTAGAGTGAAACGGCATCGATTAGTTCCAAAAAACAACTGTCATGTTTCAGCCGTGATATTGTTTGTGTCGTTTGCATAACGCATGTTTATAAATAGGTATATATTCGTGAAAACCGTTACGAATAGTCCGGTGAAATTTTTGGGTAAATTTTCAAACGTGCGATCTGTAGTCAAAGAATTATATCTGAAATAAGTAGTGCCACTTTTCAAAAGCAACCTTAACGAGATTGACATTGTATCGATCGATCGATTAGATCCGAGAAAAGGAGGATAATAACGGAGACAAAAGAATGCAATGTCGGTGAACGCGATCGACGACTGTTGCCGCGAACTAAAGTGCTTATAATTGACGGTTTGAGATTAATTAAGGTTTTAATCGAGCGGTGGGTTGTCTCTCGTATCTCGACGAAGACCTCGAGACGATTCCGATCACGGTGCGTCATACGTGCGGCATAAAAGCGCATGCGTGTGACACGCGCGTATAATACTAAACCGCGTGTACCGTGTAAGCGGGATACGGGACACATTCGCCAAGGTGTACCACGTCCACAAATCATTTTAAATACATTGGGCATGTTTTCACACGCGGCGCTTGTTCCCAAAGATCGTCTCTCGATTAAACGAGCATTAACATATTCCCCGATACCTCGGTATATGCAAGGTAAGCATTTTTGTATGAAAACGAAGACCAAACTCAGTCTGCGAGCCTCTCGAAGCTGCTACCGTTTTCAAATGCAAACAAGTTCAAGTTGCTCAATCAAGGCTCACCTTCTACGCGATGTAGACTTCTCACCCTGGTACCATACGATACCGCCAGATAGCGCGTTTCTTTCACCCCAGTAGAGAGAGCCGTGTGTCGAATGACGGTTTGCAGAATTGCAGTCGCGTGAAAAATGACGATAATTTTGTACGATTGTTTTCTTTCTAAGTTCGAATCAAAATTTTTATCGTTGTTAAAGTTTTTCAGAACAAACAACCGAATAACAGAAAACAACAAAGTTACACGTCAAGTTAGGATTATAGTGAAACTATCTTTACTTCTGGCGTAAAAACATCTCTGAGATTGGTTTTGGTAAGAAAATTTTCACATTTCTAGTAGACCACGCCAGAGAATTAATTGTACTACTTTCAATAACTAGTAGGATAAAAAGAACGACAGACGTTTAAAACCTACATATGATATAACCAGCGTAGTGATATAAGATCTGATGGTTCGAGACATAGGTGGGTAGATATATAATCCTTCAGTGTTGCTGTACCACTGAGGAGAAAAATATAAAAATAAATATTTCAAGGCGACTTACACGCGTATTGCCGTGAAGTAGAAAATCTTTTACTACTCCTATAACGTAGGTACTTAATAGAGAAGTAAGATACCAATGATAATATAGCATATTTGTTGTATTTTATTTCTTTCTCACAAGAAGTTGTAACAATTTGGAAACCCATCGGTAAACGCGCGAGAGAAGTTAATGGATTAAAATAAATCACGCATAATCAACAACCTCTACTGCACAACGATGATCACATAATTAGGCGCTGCTAATTATAAAGTATAATATAATGCCGATAAATAATAACTAGTTACAGGTACCAATGTTGCTTGAAAGAAAGGCATGCTTAATAATCTGCGAGAGAAAATGAATAATGAAACGGATTGAGCACAACGAAAATTAATCATATAACAGTATAAATAGGACGCGGACAAAATCCGCAAGGAAGTTCTCTCGCCCACCAGGTGATCACGATCCAAAATAAAACAATAGATCACGCAAGCATATTTATATTATACACAGCGGACAATACAGTGCGAAAGGCACTAAGAGGATCTAGCTAATCACATACACGCGATAATAAAGCGACGGAGGTCGTTGGTCAGGAAATGAAAAGTTATCCGGGTAAGCCTGTATTGTAACGCGCGATTGATAAAAAAGAACCGTTGAACAGTAACGAATGACAAGAAATAGATGACAATGTGAAAAAAACAAAGGAAGAAAAAAAAAAAAAACCAACAACAAACGACAAAAAATCAGACCCCGTGCCTTGGCGCAGGAAGTAGAAACAAAACATGATAAAAACAAAAAAGAAGCAAGACGTTATCGAGGAAAATAAAATGTCATTTCATTGGAGAGACGATCGCAGCGGAATGGTGGAAACGAAAAAAAAAAAAAAAAAAAAAGAAACCCACAATTAAGGCCCAATAAAGAGAAGCACGACGACACGCGAGCCTCTTGAAGTAAAACCGTCTCATTATACCTACCCGTGAGAATGTGTTTAGACGTACGAATCGGGCGGATACCCGATCGCCCGTGGATCACGAGGGGCGATTTTCAAGATCACCAACGACCTTGCGCACCATCTTACGGATCCGTAAGAGCCTTCCCCCTCCCCCCGGCGGTTCCTTCGTTCGCCAGGCCCCTCGGCTCGGGCCCCGTTCGCTCGTCCGTTGGCCGCGGCGCGGCGCGTAGCGGCGTCGATGGCCATTTCTCGCCGTTTGGCTGGCCGTTTGCCGCGCGTCCTTGTGCTAGAGCAAAAGCCAAGAGACGCCGCGCCGCGCCGCGCCGCGCCGCGCCGGGCCAGGCGAAAGATCGGCAAGCGGCAACGCGCCGGTTGCAACGGGCCGGGGAATCGGAGCCTGCAGTGGCCGTGTTGACGGGCGACGATCGGCGGTGGGGGCTACGAGGGTATAAGAACGATCTATGGGTCGGCACACAGCCAGTCAAAAGCCAGGTGCAAAGGCTCTAGTCGCGCGCGCGTGCGAGAGAGATAGTATCGATTAAAGCCGCGTGCCATTCGTGATTCGGTGCAAGATTTTCCCAAAGCACGCACAAATCGAGGCAAATTATTAATTACATTCACCTCAACGATGTTGTAGAGAAACAAAAGAGAGAAATACATACCTGTAACTTTATACCGGTATATCTTCTAGTCTTTTATTTATAAACGATTTTTAACAATCGGTATATCGACTCGCGTTGTATAGGACCGAGAAGAAATCGTTATTTCGATCGGGTTATATATTGAAACGAGTTCGACGAACAAAAATAACTGTAACACGAAACTGTCGAGTAAAAGGGTGAAAGGAGTAGTTAAAAAATATTTGCTTCGAGGAACGTCGTGGATAGTCAAATACGCACAGAGCACGTTAAAAATTTATCCCTCCCCGTCTGTCCTCTCCCACAAAAAAAAAAAAAAAAAAGAACAAAACGAACGTCCAGTGATCGGGTACTGTAAGGAAGGAGAGAAACCAGCATAAAATTCAAGTGTGATCGTAACGCGAATATACTAAAATAGTGATCTGTATACATATACATATTAACTGTAAACGTACCATTTGGTGTTGGATTGCGAATTGCATACCCGAGCGCAGGTGCACAACTGCACAGAGTACCAGCGAGTGACCAAAGTGAATTTGTATCTTCTGCTGCGGAAGGTACATAGCACTGTGAACTTTTGAGATATAACATCGATCAAGCAAACGAACCAAAATGTCGCAGATACAAATCAAAATCGAAGAAGTTGAGAACGATACCAACAAAGATCACGCTGCCGAAAACGTGAGTTCACCCCAACTAGTACTAAGATATTATACTGTTACATAACGCATAACACATAGCTTGTAGAACATATTTTAGGGGTGACGATAAAGTAGCATCTGACACAACGAGAAGTTCGTGTTAAAAATCGTGACCATTTGTGGATTGGCGAGTTTGGACGATTATGTACCCTTGTGTTGTACTGTAGAGAAACAGCGATATTACGAGAATTAAGTCAGAGCAGTTGATTCAGTCAAGTATACCGCGGCAGGAAAAGCGAGAAGATCAGCTTCTGCTGCAATAGTAGCCGGAGCAGTTAAAGTTGTGTCACATCTGCTGCTTTCTATTTGATCAGGTTCCGTAAGACGATAGAAAGAGAGACTGTATAATAATTTAATCCCGTGTCGCACATCTCTCCAACGAATGAGACGAAGTAAGAAACAATGAAATTCACCAGCTTTCTTTTTCGCATTAAGCATAATGCAGCGTAATGCGCGCGATCGGACGGAAGTATGATGCGCAGTCTGTGGACAGGTATACCATTTGCGATATCCATCACCTCGAGGCAGAAAAATGTCACGCCTATTTCCTGATCATCGTTCTCACGATGTCTACCGTTCTGCGGAACAACCGCGTGTGCACCGACGACTCAAGTTTGTCACAAAAAGAAAAGAAAAAGAAAAAAAGCCCAAGAGCCACAAGACGATAATGACGATGCTGACGATTATGATAATGACGATACCGCTGCAACAGAACTGAGCTAAGAAACGTGAATTATTATACCTACAGACGCTGCACAAGAACATGGCACGATTCTCTAGCTCGACAGCTGACTACGACGTGCGTTACATCAAACTCAACACGGAGCGCAACCTCATGCAGGCACTTACCTAGGACAACGTTTCAACGATCCATTTATACCCGTTAGTTTTCTTCACTCTCCCTGCATCTTTATCCATGGAATAGATTACACGTAGAGTATTTTTCCCTCTCGACCGAACGTCGCTGCTCGGAAGAAAAGCCCGATGATCGTACGTGACACGACACAAGAATCGTATGTTTGGGAACTACAAGACGACAACTTGTCGAGTTCAATTGCATTATAGAGTCCGATGGAGCGGTGAATCATAGGACTAACGAATGAGAAACGTTCGAGCAATAAAGTGAAGTGGGTACGTGTAGAATAACGAAAGAGAGTCATAAGCGTGACTCTGAAAATGTACACTTCTACAACGGCAACAGCAGCAAGCAACAGCACCACTCTCTCTTTCTCTCACGATCAGTTATACTCTCTGCACGGTTCGTCGATGTGGAGAGACCATGTAGGCACACCTGAATACCTGTACAGCTATTCATATGCACGACGAATGCGTGCGGTCAGTGTCGCGTGTATATATTATAAGTGAGTAATAATATGCGTTACATAAGCGTTTGTTACGCCGAGGTGAATAAATGTACGTACACACGATACGTATACAGCATCGTCAGGATAAAGTAAAGTCGGTAACGTTACTTCAACGATCCATGCTTACGAAAAATCGTTCCTCTGCACCTTTAGCAATTTCCGAAATTTAGTAAACGATGATGATCGAAACATTTTTCCCTGATGTTTTTGTACGTCAACGTTACTAACTTCAATCTCACACAGCGTGAGCATCGCGTGATGTTAGGAGATTTTACCCACGAGGAAAGGGAATGGAATACCTAGTTCAATATTTGAGAAGATCCCATTGTGCTGCCAAATGTCAAATCGTGGGACATGTCCCTTCCAAACCGAGTCACGTCGTGATCTTTTCACCAACGAACTACTATCGGCATGTTCAGCTTTGTCAGTTCTGCAAATGAGATGGCTGGTGCAAGAACGCCATTCGACGAATAGTATGAAATGGTACGAACTGGTTTCAATCGGTGCATGCATGGGAAGTGATACTTGGCGTCGAGAGGCGGCGAGAGTCTGCAACCTCTAACGGGCCATGCGATTATCGCTAAATTGAGCAAGTATAATTTCGTTCGAAAAGTTGATACCTCTTTTTATTTTCATGGATGTATTATAGAGAGCAGACTTGCGAAGAAATGAACAGACAGACAGACGGTGTGGGTCTTTGTGTGTGTCGAGATAGAATGATAATTAAATATACCGTTAATACATCGCGAATGCAATACCTACGTTCCACTTGTCGGGGCTAGGATTACGACGAGAGTAATAAGAAAGGGTTATGTCATTTTTAATTTATTCGCGCTACTAGGTATACCTATAACTTATAAGTAGCCACAGCGGAGAAAGCGTTCAGTACAGAATGATTCTTCATCGATTATTAACTGCACGCTTAATTTGAGAAGGGGAGGGTGAGAAAGAAAAAAAAATAACGAATCAGAAATACCTGTTTCAGGTTTATTGATTATTGAGACACGCGAGAAAAATTACACCCATTCTTTTTCACTTTTCTTTTCCTTTTATAAATGAAACCGAAATTACGACGTCCGACTCTCTTCGGCGAAGTTCATCTTGGCGATAAAATCAGAAAAATGACACAGTTATTACGGTCGGGTCGAGTAGAAAGTTGCGGTGAGATATCAAAATACGATATTTAAGCAAAACACATAACACCAAAAATAAAAAAAAGGAAAAAAAAACAACCAAAAATATGCGTACGGTGCCTGTGTCGGTACGCTTGTGGCTAGAAAAGAGACAAAACCACATTTTTGTGAATATGCGGTCCTATCGCTCTACGCGATTCGTCCGTGCAGCATGTAAAACGGTGAGCATAAAGCTGTAAAATAGGCAATAACACGCCCGTACAATTATGCGCAAATGTAGATATGCGTGTATACGTGTGTGGAAAAATTGACGTCCTTGGTGTAACCTATTTTATGATTATGCAACGAGATGTTGCGAACCGACGTGCAGAAACCAGTGCCTATATATCCTGTTTTATCAGTACTTAATCTTAAATCAGGATGGCGACAGGCTAACTATATTGGATCAAATGGCAGTTGAACAGCCAAACTGCGGAAGGTTTCAAGAATCTTGTTACTATAAAACGCTACGAATCCGATAAAATTGCGCATGCCTTCAATTTTCAGCACTTTACGTATGTACGTGTGTATTTGTCAAGATTTTTCATTATCCATCTTTAAAATTGTCCTGTTTATTGGCTCAGCTGAATACTCAGCTAACGAGACAAACGGATGCGCGTAAATTGCATGGACAAAAATACGCGTGGCACTTCATTAGTCCAGAGAAAATTTCCCCAAGTATTCTGAAAAAGTATGACGTTATTCGCAGAAAATTCAAGTAAAACCCTCCGGGTTAAATAACCCAGGTTTTTACCAGCTCGTTAAACGAACACACGGAAATACCCGAAGACGCGACGACATCGCTGCAGGCTAATATTTTATGCATACACGTACGCATGAATAGCATCATAAATCATAAGGTACACCAACTTGTGAATCGGTGTATTCTTTTGTCCCCGAGTTTCACGCGTAACTCATTATACCAAACTTGAGACTTTTTTCGGTATCTAGCTTATGAATCCCATCCACTGGGTAAAATCTATGGATAGTTGGACCACGTGGGTCTTTAACGTGTACGCAGTCTACCTTGAGCAGAAGTACCTCCTACCAACTTTCGACTCTCTTTGTTTACGCAAGTCGACAAATAATCTAATCTAGCTCGCGAACCGGACAACGCCGACGTAACAATCCCAGCAATAATTGACGGATTGGAAGTGTGGATGAGATTTTGGACTCGTTGCAGGCGCGGATGTGAGGAAATAATGTGGTAGCGACAAGCGTTCGTATTTATTGTGAAAAAAAAAGCGGCTCTGTTACACGAGCCAGGACCTCGATTAGCAAAGAATGAAAATTGACAAATACAGCCGAGTCATAAAGTTATTCCAATTTTGCAAAATTTCGCAAGACCTCCGGCACACGGGTCTTTGTGAAGTACCTTTATTATTCAGCATGAGGTGTAGCGTTCAAGTGGCGTTTCAAAGTACGTAAAGAATTGCGCTACGTGAATTTCTGTAAGACATCAATAGACGTGTAGAAATCCACCGGCAATAAAGCGGATACCGGTACGCGAAATGGACTTTTGAGTGCAGAATATCGGTGCACAATAACTCTCTTACTTGTTAAGCAAAATTAATCCATAGAGAAAATGCAGCTGATTATACTCTGTGTTGAATAATGGTAAGGATAGAAAAGGAAAAAATACTACTACCATGTACGATATGTACCTCTGGGTACCTTTCAAAAGGTGCAGCTGTGCACGTTGCAAAATATCGACACGCTGGGATAATAGCCGACTGCACGGAGCGGCAGCTATTACAGTAGCTGAGAAAATTGGATCGATTTCGAAAACGCACTTACCGTAATTCCATTGATCAAAAATTTAAAAAGATTCCACACACCTGATACCGGGACACGCGTAAAGCGTCAAGAAAAATCAGTTCAAGTTGAACAACTCCTTCATTTTACGGTTCTCTTAGGCCATCTGTTTGACTTTCAAATAGGATTTTTATTTATTTTGTTTTTTTTTTAAAGACGAGACCAAAGTGATCATTTGTACGGGAACAGGTTGGCAAATTTGAAATATTTCGCGCTACTGTTGTTGCTGTTTTTTTTTTTTTTTTTTATTTCTTTCTTTATTTCCATCGTATAAAATGACTAACCGAGGTCATCGACTGTGGTTGAAAGTATATATGTATATACAGTTAGATGGGTACGCGAGTTGGTTTATCAACTAGGTAATTAATCGACGTGTGTGTTACGCCCACGCAAGTCTATAAATACTCGACTCGACACTCTACGGAAAGAAATTTTCCTGTTTTTTTTTTTTTCTTCTTCTTCTTCTCTCCTTCTCTGCGAAACAGGAACAGAGAGTGTAATTTCTTTACCGCGAAAGAAGAAACTCGCATACATTCTGAATCGACGACACGTATGTGCGTGGGTGTGTTGGCACAACTGTATGACGTATAAATATTAGGATGTCCGTTAATTTCCAACCCATACTTTTTACCCCTGGAATCAACTGATAATAACGAAAAAAAAAAAATGATTCATTTCGGACTTTGAGCTTAATCGGTGCCGAAATCGATTTGATATTAAAAATACAACAAAAAAATTTGAAAATTTTAATATTCGAGTAAAAAAAAAAAAATTAAGAAGAAAATTACTGATTTTGGTTGATTTTTCTTTCTTCTTTTTCACTTTTCTTTACTTCGTCGCGACTATTTTCAAACCTATCAATGACGCATAGTATATTTTAATGTTTATACCATAGTTGAGCATTTATGTGAAACAAATAATGGTATGTATAAACGTTTTAATGTGATGACAACACCGTCACATACATTTTTCTTTTTTTGTCATTCCCAATTTTTTCCCACTATTTTCTGTTGTGACCAAGTAAAACTGAATTGAACAATAGCTCCCGTATTTTCCACTCGAAAAGTGAGGTCTTTTATTTTGAATTTCGAATCGATTTCAGAATTTTACCGTCCGAGGCATACACGTGCAATGTGAAGCGATGAGTTGAGAAACGAAAAGACCACACATCGAAAATAAAGAGAGTCGCGCATAGAGTCCTACTCTCTTTCTCTTCCTCTCTCTATCTTCCTCTTCCTCTTTCTCTTTCTCCTTCTCTTTCTCTTTCTCTGTACACGGGAGAAAGTCACCTCCAAATCTGTCACAACCCTCTTCAGGGAAAGTGGGCGCGAGATGTGATGCTGGGACGCGTATGTACGAACACATGTATGTACATTGTGCATACATGTATTACACATGTACACGTAACAGACATGACGTAAGATTATGACAGGCTTCAAATACTACGATACAAAAGATACGTTGTATTCGCTGTGCGTTAAGCTTTGCAATATGCATGAAAATTTCTCTTTCCTTAAGCGTTTCATCGCTGCGTCAACCCTTCGATGTAAATTCGCTAATTTCAATCCTGTGATAAATCAGCTCGAGTTGGAAAAGCTCCGAGTTCATCGAATCAGAGAATCGGGACTTTGGACGCGCTCAGTGCTCGACGAATTTAAATCATTCTCGACACGCCAATTTTGGGTTTGACGATTTTTTTACAAAAATCTATCAGCTTGCAAAGTTTACACAGTCATTATATAGACTTGCCTCGACTCAAAACCTGCTACATTCACTCCCTAGATGTAATTATTGAATACGAACTTTGTTCCCGAATGTCGACCAAGTACGTATTCTCGAAATCTTTTCATTCGGCAGACCTCTGCAGACGGGATCACTTTGCATACGATAACGCTAATCATCATATAATCGGTTGACAATGATTTACGATAATTATACCGACGATGATGTCAGCGGAGGAGAAAAGACGTTTGAAATTGTTCGAAACATCGAGTTTGATGGAAAGAGACACTCGGATGAACGCGTATGTCTATTTTTCAGCCTCGCGAAGTCGCAGTCCAATAGTAGTATAAACACCGTGAGTATACAGCCGGGACACCGCTGTCTAGAATTTCACTTTCGTAATGAAAAGCAGGTGAAGGTGTATGCAAAGGTATACACAGAGGTATCTGGTAAGCAGTTAGAGATACGGACGAATAGACGAGTAGAAGAATACGTGACCTCACGATGTCGATTTCAACGAACGTAGCGAGGATATAACCGCTGATAGATTTTATACCTGCAGGTAACCGCAGTTTATACGCGTTTAAATTGTAGTTTCGCTTCGTTGACTTTATGAGAAATTCGTCCTTTCGATAATCGAAACTTGCAACAGTAGCACTCTGACAGTTTAGAAGTTTAGTGTTTGAAGGATCGACGATGTCGACAATATTGTGTCCGTTCTACACGCTATTCAATTGTATACTATGTAAAATTTACAGTTACTCAAGGTAAACGATTTTATAATATACGTGAGAGGTTGGTAAATTTTTATAACATACATATATATATATTCCGTAAAAAAGAAAAGACAGTAAAACACTTGGCTTATACATTTTTAGTTAACCGATGATACACAGTGAGGGAAAAGAAGTTGAAACAGAAGTTGTACAAGTTACCTAATAACCGTTGAAATTAAAAGCAATTACATTGACATAATCTGACGCAAGTTTTAATTGAAATTTAATAAATGGACGTCGGTATAATCACGACCGTGAAAAATGAAACTTCAATTTCCCGATTTGACCACATTTTCAAAACTAATACAACAAACATTCTCCGAATCTTTTTCAACGCATTCTATCCGATCGAATTTAATTGAAAAACACTGCAAGTTTTCCAATAATTCCAAAAATTACCGTTCGTATTTTCATACAACATATCTTACAGTTTATTTACCGTATAGAGAAAATAAAAATTTTCCTGAAAACTACGGCTACGTCCAAACATTACCTGGCTCTACGACCGTTAGAAAAAAAAAAACTAATTCACTCCATTAAACTTGAGTGCGTTACGGTAGAACGATTTGGTGCAAGAACCGCTTGCACTTTTATGGTAGGTACCTGTACACATAACACAGGTCATTTAGAATAAAGTTACAATCTGTTATCCGAGATCGAAATTTAGTGCATAAAAATAAGTAACGGCACAACGCAGCAAGGTACTGCAAATGGTATCCGTAACCGCTAACACCTGAGGTTAGACCTAGGCCAACCCGAGCCAACCTACACGTTCGTCGGCAGTCAACAACCTTTAGACACAAAGAAATGTCTCTTTTCTCCTCGCCGGGAAAAACAATAGTCCAATTTTCCATTCCAGTATGATTCAACAAGTGTCACAACATCCTGTTTGAATCTAGACTAAATTTCCTCGTTCTTGGCACGTGGCGGTTGGTTTTGTTGTCGTTGTTACTGTTGTTATTGTTACTGTTGGTATAGGTAACAGGTAAAAAAAAATAATAATAAAAATAATGCGATCAACTGTGACTTTGTATGGTGAAAGATCGATCACTCGGATGTCAGTATCCGAGCAACATATGTTACATATCTTTCAACTCTGGTTATTACGAATTGTAGCTACAATTTTCGAGGTACCGGTAATTGCATGAGACAGTGAAGAAAATAAAGAATCCTCTATACAAGAACAGCGTATAAAAGATAAGATTCGGGAGAATAATTACACTTTACCTGTAACAACGAAGGGTCATCAGTGACTGACTATCCACGGTGTTTTCGTATCAGAAGATCGTTGCGCGCAACGGGGAACGGAGAGATTTGGAAAATGTACGAAGAATAAGTACAACGGGAAGTACGAAGATATAACGACAACAAGGGACAAACTAACGCAAAACGAGACTATGTAACAATGAAGAAGGTGGGAGTGAAAGAGCGAAGTATAAAATTTGTATACCAATAAGAAAGCACGTGGAGCGGTTATTTCTTGCCTGAAGCACGACGAAGCGAGAAAAGTGATAGCAGATTTTAATTTCTCGCAAAAGTAACGAGTGTCCAAGTGTGCGGTAATGGTGTTTTTGCAGAGCGTTTAGCGCTCTGGTATTTAAAAGCATTTTAATCACGCGTTACATACGAGCACGCAAATCACCGAGAGAATATTGTCTCACATACGTACGTAAACAGAACGCGTAAGCACGGAGATTAATATAAATAAAAATAATAATCGAATGCGGATCTAGGAGCGTCGCATGACATCCGAGGAATTCAAGGCTCGGACTCCCAGCAATGATCTCGGTGCTGCCCACGCTCATCCCGTCGAATACTTTCGACTCGCTGCATGATTGGCAAGAAGAGACTATACATGTGTGTACAATACACAAGCCTGGGATCGAAATTCAACGTGGGAACTTCGATCGGCAAGAGCGATTTGCTTGACATTTCACCGGAGAGATATATTTTCGACAAAAAAAAAAAATAAAAAATATCGTAAAAGGAAAACTTGGGTGAGAAGAGAAAAAGCGCGTGTTTTAAGTCGACGAATGTTGTTTTGTAAAAGGAAATTTAAACTTTCCGGGTAAACACGATTTTCAGTGGCTACACACAAACGCAGAGTGACGATTCAGGATCAATTCAACTTCTTTCCGTTAAACTGATTACGCTGAAATGCGAGTATTTCCGAATATCTTAACCAGCATCGCTAATCTTTTCCGACCCAAAAAGTGTTGGTAAGATGACGTGAACTACGTTAGGTTAGAAACTTTGTTCAAATCTTCATCGACCGATCACTGATTTGTTTTTCTCTAAATCGTTAAAACTGCGCGTTTCCAAGAAGAGTAATCAGAAGGTGTGAGTCAACTATTATTTCAGATAATGTCGAATCACAATTATGAATGAAAACTTTTCGAATACGCTTGTTATGAGAGTTGTCGTAGATATTCGTCCGAATGAATCGGACAAATGTAGAAAATAGAAATTTAATCGACTTAAATTTCTATCTGAAAAGAATACAAAAAATCGGTGATTGTCTTTCGTGCAAAACAGTTCCATACTCGTGTGGTGAAAAATAATTTTTCTCTAATATGCCTCGAGCATTGAAATGATTCGTTGATTCGTAGGAATAATTTTCACTGAAAATTATCAGTATCCGATTTCTAACGATAAAGCTATTCCGAAAATAATTAAACTCTGATCGAAATCAGTATTTTCCCCCAATTTGTCAAAGTCATCTCCGTACGTATCTTACCGATCATACCCTCAAGCGATACACGGATCTTGTAAACATCGACCATATAAACTCTATCGACTGGCTACATTTTACAACGTGCCGAAAGTATTTGTGAGCACGATTGCGTATTGAAGAGATTGTTGGCCATCAGCGAGTATCAACGTTGCTAAACAGTACCAAAATTTCCACAAAGAAATGCGTACCCGCATCATCGCCAATGATATTAATCGAACTGCATACCGATTCTGCACCAATATGAAACTTTCGATTTCAACGGGCGATGACCGCAGTGTAAGAAATCCTTTCACGGAAAAAGTACCGAGTCCAAAAAGTGCACAGACTCGTAAAAGT
Organism: Neodiprion fabricii; assembly: GCF_021155785.1. Taxonomy (NCBI): domain Eukaryota; kingdom Metazoa; phylum Arthropoda; class Insecta; order Hymenoptera; family Diprionidae; genus Neodiprion; species Neodiprion fabricii. The sequence goes on from NC_060239.1 coordinate 23,376,116, forward strand.
TGACCGACTTAACGTCGTAGTATTCGGTTCGGAAATCGGGTTTACGAAAATACTAGATCGAAAAAGAAGGCGGAACGATAATTACGCAGGATGTGCCTCGAGTCCTGTAAGGTATCATTTGGCTGAACATTATACCCTGGGTAGTTACATAATGCAAGAGTATCTAAACAGCCGCGATGCAGGCGGTGTAAACCACGAAACAAGACAAACCTACGTAAGTAGGTGAACCGGTAACGCGTTTTAACGTTAAAAATGACGATAATTCAAACCGATGACCGGTACACCTTCCGTAATTTCGCCAATTCTCGGCAAGTTAACGTTACCGCGTAAGGTTTAACAATACGGAACGATGTGCAACGCAACGTTATGTTTCTGTGCGCACAGATCCACACGTGTAACAAAATGTATCTTATATATATATATACACATCGAGATATTATCCACGCAGCGATAGTTTCGCGATGCGAATTTCTTCGGCTACGAAGTTTAATACACAGAGAGGAATTTGTTAATTAGAAAAAAATTAATCATCGTACAAGAGGGATGATGAAACATTCCGAACCTGCAGGTAGAAAGTCAAGTGTTCTTGAACTATCATATTTTTATTTAACTCGTAAGTAGGTAACGTGCGCGACTGCACGAAATGGAACGCGCGAATCGTATGTGTGCCCACCTAGATTATACGTTTATTATACAATATACGATGCCGAAAAAAAATTCCAATCACCCCTCTCCGTCTCCTCTGCAGTTATACAGTCGCGTCAAAGTCACCCAACTCCTGACCACCGCTATATACGCAGTTCTTTTAGGAGGGGGAGGGGAATAGGCCAATAATTGGCACATTTAAAAAGAGAAGAAAACAGAAGGATGTAAAATAAAACGAGACATTCGAACCCAGCTATTACATATGGGGCACTCTACGCCAACTCAGCCAACGTTGAACCTCCGCGGTTTTTTATTTTGTTCAAAATTCTTAGGCAATGGCTCCGACTCTAAACGAGTACCCTGAATTTTTTCAAATTTTTTTAGAGCGGATCTGTTTTACTTAGAATTTTTTAGATCAACGTATCTTTGATCGTAATTTAATGATCTGAAAAAATACTCAAAAACTTTGTGTCAGATATCAAAATTTTCAAGCCCAGACCCGGAATGTTCCGAACGTTTGACTTTACTCTTTTTCGGAATTTGATAAAAATAAGTGGAAGAAATTTAAAAATTGGAAGCAACAGCAAACGGTCTTTTGTGGGTTCCTGCTCAAATATACTTATACATAACATAAGATTTTTGACAACTCGTTTACAGATTTTTTCAAACTAATTGATTATTTACAATTTATTTGGAAAATCTCTTCGGAAAAATCTGAAAAAATTCACAAAAGTCCTGGGTCACGTATAAAAATGTTTAAGTGGCAACCCGCAAAAGACTGACCCTGCTGGTTTTATTTTATTACTTATATTTTTATTTTAACAACCTCAAAAAATATTACAGGCTAATGGCGGCCCACTCTGAGTGTAAGATAAGAAACTTCGATATCTGACAAAAGATTTTTGAAATTTATTTTCAGAATTCAATTACGCTCAAAGACACGTTGATTTCAAAAATCATAACTAAAACAGATTTACTATAAAAGAAAAATCTGAAAAAATTCAGGGTACTCTTTTGGAGTTGGGACAATTGGACAAAAAAATTTTCAACAAAATCAAAAATGCTTAGGGTCCAACTTTGGTTGAGTTGGCGTTGAATGTCCCATCCATAGTGACGTTGCAAGTTTGAAAGTTTCATAGAAATTCGGAGTATAAAAAATTGTACTCTACTTTATTATTATTATTATTTTTTTTTTTTTAATTATCGTATCTGCAACATTTTTTACAAAGACTGTGCCAGTTGAAAAGATTATTAAAAGAATATAATTTGATTGAAAATTGATTGAATTGATTGAATTGATTGAAAACCTAAAAACCCGCGACGAGAACGAAACAGCAAAACAATGACGGAATAAGATACAGAGAAAGAGAAAGAGACGGAAAAAAAAATCGCCAAATAATAACGGTTGCGTAATTCCAGAGGCCACGTCCTACCCGGCAGCGTATTGGCAGCAACAGCAACAGCAGCAAAAGCAGTGGCGATCAACGCAACGCTGGACATACACACTCGTATAATGCCCAATGGAGGTTGATGTATACCTTTAACCGAGCCGATGAAGCTAAAATCTAGATCAACTCTCTAGCCCACGGCAGGCCGCAAACGTTTTCAGGTTTTCACTGACCGACCCGAAGCTAAACTGTCCAGTTTAAAAGTTAGATAACCGCTCCAATAACCAGAGGTAAATAGTCGGGCCGTGCGAAATCGCAAGTCGCAAGTTATTGCACTCAATGAAGTGCGTATTACACACCGGGACTGGTAGTTGTAAATTTTTAAGACGCATAAAATATGTGTTTCAACTTTGTAGACTTGCGCAATACCGGAACGAAATCTCACATCCGCGTCGACTCGATTATACGCCTACGTTCATTTCCTGTCTTGTGTTTTCATCGTTTTCGAAAATTCTATTCCTCCGGACCGAAGTCACCTTCGTCGAATAACAAATTTTCTGACCCACAGCGTGTCATCTTTGACCAGGCACGCAAAGCGTTTAAATTTCGTCTGATAACCATTGCGAACGATAAACTGAACTTTGAGTCAAATTTTCACAATTATCATATCCGATCAAACAACTGGATCGATTGATGGATCGATAGACAAGGCACCAAAGAGTGGTGGTTAAGGTGGTGCACGTACCCTGCAACAATGAAAAACTCATCTTCGACTACAGCTAGACGTGTCTTTGCGACGTAAGACTAGTCGTTGGAGTTCCACTCATTTTGCGATACCCCCGAGCCAGATCTTGCAACAAGATGATCCGCGTGAGTGTTAACACGTGCAAAACATTGGATTACTCGATCTTGGTTGGAGCCACCTGCTTATCAAACGTGAGCAAATGTACGAAGCATGAACGGATGATACCAAGACGGTGTCACGCATCCATAATGAACAAACCGGCTGCGCCCCGCATGATGCATTGACGCTTCCAAACGGCCTAGAGAAGGTCTTCTGGTATTCGGAGTGGGCCAAGCCAGCGAGCAAAAGGTAACCGGTGACGAAGGGAAAGGGCGATGTGGTTGCCCACTGCAGCCAAATAGTTTGGAATGTTATTAGAGTTAAAAAATAAATAAAAAATAAATAAAAAAAATAATAAAAAAGAAGACATTCTTCTTGGCGCCGGTGTTCTCCAAGATAAACAACCTCTCTCAACCAGCGCCGCTTTAACGTGCCTCGATTGAGCAACGCGGATTGCTGCTTGCCAACTGCCAACGGTTGGTTAATTCTCTGCATCCCGGTATGTCCAGCGGACAACCGTCAACGGTGTTTTAGACCCGCGGTATATCTGCCCGGAGGGCTCGAGGGAACGAGAGGAAGACTCGTCTGGTCGGTTTACTTGAAATTTTATCCAAAGATGGACTTGGCTAGGAATCAAAGATGGGCTACGCGAGAGTAACGGAACGGACAAATTTGTAGGGTAATAAAAAAGACAAAAAAAACCGGCGAAACTTTACCACGACGTGAGGATGGATAAATGAAACTTCTTTGTCTGGTTAACAGGGTTGTCGGAGTGGCGAAAATTTTGGTCAAATAAAATTCCCTCACTTTTCCCGTCGAAAAGTAGGTAACGTTGGGTTGCTTTTTTGTCTCCAAAAGCTCCGGAAGTTGTGCGCCTTGAATATAAAAATTTGGACTCAAAAAAGACACGTTATTGCTTCGTTTCGCACAAATAATTAGACATCGAAAAATACCATTTCCGAAAGTTAGCTAAACTGAATTAACAAAGGATAGCTGAACTTTTGAAAATGATTTCATAACAAAAATTACATTTCTCTCTACGGTCCATCGATTTGCTCAAATAAAATTCCCTGACTATTCTCACTGTCAGTTTTCCCGGTGCATTCCATTGCATTTCCGTTGGGAAAAATCGTGATACGTATGCTAGTTCTTAGACGAATGACAATTGATGATGTTTTGTGAAAGTTGTCGGCACATTACGCATAGTTTTATAACGAAACTATTTTTTCGAATCCTTGAAATAAATTTTGTTAGTAGTTATTTTCTTTTTTTTACTTACAGTTTTTTGTAGTAACACTTTGATCTTCTACAAGCGTGACACTAAACTGTAGGTATATATTCCACGTGACGAAACTACTCGTACGATAAGAATCTGCATTCGAAAAAATTCTGCAACACACCATAAATTATCCATCGTATCTAAAGTCCAGTTTATACATATGGCTGCGCTGAGAAGACTTTCTTTCCTTTACTCACATGCGACACGTCTGTATTACGTTACATCTTTCTTCGCGCGACGACGTTTTCGAACATTGATCGGACGTTAATCGTTCATCGGTTAGGTATGCGATGATTTGTATCTATAAATACACGATCAAGGTGTATGAGAATAGTACGATAAAGCAGATCGAGGGGTGGGGACGGGGGGCCTAACGATCAAGGATAAGCACGTGTATAAAAATGCGGCATTTTTCGTAATAAAACAATAGACCGTTTGTAGAAAAAAAAGAGAAATAATACACGCGTGTATTATTTCTATATATGTATAAATATGTATATACGCGCGTATTTATCCCACCGTCTTGTAGCAAGGATCTGAATAATCCGGTATTAAAATTTCGAAGAGTATTATAGACGTTAAAGGAAAATAAAATGGAATGAAACAATATACCAGTTTAAATTGAACGTACAGCGTTCTTGGATTTATCTCGTTCACCTCGTCCAGCCCTCGCCTACCAGTTTCACGTCGCGCTTTTTCTTTCATGAAACGAGATTTTTAAGACCTACCCCACTGTTTCATGTACTACAACCAAAGTAATTGACGTTGATTTAAGCGAACTCCAAACACGCTCAAGGTCTAGATCGTTGAAACTCTGATCTATAAAATGAAACTGAAAAAGCGTCGGTTTGACGCGATGAACTACAAATACACTTGTTTAGCACTCGTCAAAATACGAGTTTTGCAAGAGGCTGAAGTTAGTAACGTTAACGTAACGAAACGAATCGTGGGGAGGGGGGGGGTCGCTGTTTCGCAGTTTTACAGCGACTGAAGTAGTCAAGTTTTCAAAACATGAACATATTCTTCTTCGTTACAAATTACCGCGTCGTACGAAATTCCTAAAATTGCGAAATAAATATTTTTTCCCAAACCGTGAATCGTTAGAATAACGTTACCAACTTCATTTTCATGATTTTACCACCATTGCAAATCTCTACCACGTCTTTGCAGATGATTGCGTCTCAGTAAATAGCGTAGTGAAAATTAACTGGTTATATAGACGAAGGATTACAATTGTCAGCGAGGAGAAACATAAATACGCAGCGTCCTTCGTCACGAGTAAAATTTCTTGTTTACAGGTTATTACGTCTCTTGTTCTTCTTCATTTTCTCCTGAGATATACGTATGCTGCACGGAATGATGGATTTAATAAATAACTAACAGATATAAATAACCGTAAGCTATATCTTTCAACCACGAGGTGTAAAGTACCGATCAACGCATGTAAGAATTCTTTCGCGTTTACATTACAGATATAATATTGAGTGATGTATCAGGTAATTACATAACAGCTACGCAACGTAGGCTGGAGCCTTAAACTCAAAGTCACGGTTAAATAATCGAATTCTGAAACTGTGCGAGCAGCCTTAGGAGATTGGGGGAGGGGGGGATTCCACCAACATTTTATCAAGTTGGGTGGAATTTTTTACAAAACAATATTATTGCCAGTTAATGGAATTAAACGTGTACATATATAGACATAGCGGTAGCAAGGGCAAGAAATTCCGTCAGCGTAAGGCAGAGACATAAATCTGTCGAAAAACTACGAACGACCTTAAGTCTGACGTCACAAGGCCGGCAAAAATATCGTTAATTTACAACGTCAAAATACATATATATTCACATGCGGACAACTTGGGGCTTCATTAATATACATTTATACGTTACGGTATGTAATAATTTCAAAGCATCTCTCGCACGCCACCATCTCAATGCTGATTAGGCAATATTTTGCCTTTTTTTCTTTCCCAGCGTCGGATTAGAGTTAATTTCTAAAGAATTTCTTTCAATATTTGCCAACCTTAGATGCGCGAGTCTGATAAAGAGATTGGTTGACCGTAAGTCAATATTTTTTGTCAACCTTGATGGGAAATAGTCGTAAATTAACAAGCTTCGAATACTTGTTGAAAGTTACAAAACGGAAATACCTACCGGAATTATGAACGAGAGCTTTCAGATATCGATGCTTCGTTTCGAATCACTTCAAAATGGTTAAAAATTGAGTCGATTCGTAACGATTTCATTCAAGGGGGATCATTTTGTTAAGAAAAGATCTGTTTTCTACAAAGTCAATGAAATTATTTTCCCATCAAGTTGACATCGATGATTATTCAACTCTACAGCATTGCAGCCGATATCGATGATAATCAATAAGTAGCGACATTGAATTCGATAACTGAAAAAAAATCTGGTCCTGTGACAACCGCCGTAAAGTGAGATCAATTCAATTCCCATCTTGAGAATGTGATAATTTTCTCAACGCACGAGCATTTCGCAAAAAAAAGAAAAAAAACTAGCAAAGAATATAGGCTTTTTCCTAATCCAGTTCTTTAACCAGTGAAAAACAGCTTTGCCAATTTCAAGTCTCCGTAAAAAAAAAAAGAAATAAAATAAATAATAAAATAGCCTCGAGATATTTGCCAAAAAAGGGTTACGGGTCAGATTTGGATCATGGGTAATGTTGACGATAATAAATTGCGTTTTAGACGTCGTTCAAACATTACGTTACACTGTGTTTGGGCATCTATTACACTTACGCGAAGATGAATCATGCATTGTTCCTGAATCGAGAGAAAAAATTTATGTTTACAAAAATAGAAAACAGGTAATATACCTGTATACATATAATGATTGTAAAAGATCTCCGTAAAAGCTATAATATTGCGTTTGTATAGGAGTACGCATTGAAATTAAAAAAAAAAAAAAAAAGAAATGAAAAAAGCATGTGATGCTATACACCCATCAGGCAATTTTATGGAAACGATAAAACTAAACTGACATTGCATACCGTTGAAGTCAACAGCAGCGTGATCAAAGTTTTACGTAAGAAACATTACGTATACGTATATATACACGTTATCTTATAAGTGTGTGTATGTATGCATATATATATATGTATGTATGAGAAATTGTAAGCAAAACGTAGTACGTATTTATAGTAATAATTTACATCAAATAGTATTGCTGGAGTTGCAAAACCTGATCATCTCACAACGAGAAAACCAATCTCCTGTAATATGGAGAATTACAATTAAAGAATAGCAGCGTGCGTGCGGCAAAGAGGTTGACGTAAATGGCTCGCGCCGTCAAGTTGTTAGGAAATCAGGGACTGTCGGGCAATATGATACGGTGAAAATCGAATTTTTAACACATCGGCATGGTTGGTAAATTGCGGGCGTAAATATATACACGAAATGTCAACATTACTATTGACAGACGCTATGAACGGTATTATACTTTTTTACGCCGTACCTGTAATATAGCGCAAATCTTTGGCAATGCCTTCGCCGAAGTGAATATTCACACATGTGTGTATGCACGCTTGTACGTACACGTAACACAATTAGTGTCAAGTGGTGCGCATGTGGATAACTTTCCAATTTCCTATCGAAAGTTGGGTCAATCTATCGCCGCATCATCATCGTCATCATCATCATCATCATCATCATCATCACCTCGACTCCTTTGCGCAGGGTTCGTCAACGTATTTTGGTGTCGTGCGCATCTTCGATGTAAGACTAACTTACGGCGTCAGTCGCTCTTCTCATTATGCGATTCGATTATCTCGAGAAAAGATCAGTTGCAAAAAAAAAAAAAAAAAAAAAAAAAAGGACATGAAAAAAAAAGAAGAAGAAGAGAAGAGAATTGCTGATCAAGATCAATGATCAGAACTGGTTTATTTGCGATTCGGTGTCAACGACTGTCGACGAACGTTTAAAAGAGAATTTCGAAACAAATCGTAAGATCAAAATCTGGAAAGTCACCGTGAGTTTTCACCAAATTTCTTCACCGATTACACCATATAAACGGCTGTAAAAAGTTTAAGCATCAATTATCGAAGAGATAGATGACTTCATACCAGATTGCGATTCGTATAAATAATTAATTAAGCGACGAAAAGTTTTTCCTCCAATCGCGTGTAACCGACGGGGATATCCACTCGTTGAAATTGTAAACCACTTTGTAAAGCAGTCAGTTTAAGATCGCTTGAAATCACTTGAAAAATCGCTTGTAAATCGCTTCAAGTCACTTGAAAATCAATCGAAACCACTTGAGAAATCATTGCAATCGTTCATCGCCCGATCTATCAGTGAATACCTCGCGTGTAACAAATTTAATTTTTCCCTCTCGCTAGTCCGAATTGTATAAAGAAAAACTGTCACCACTGACTGCCTGAAAATTCGACTTCTTGAATATTGCGCGAATTGACGAGAGACAAAAAATTCTTCGCTGCAGAGTTGTGTCAAAATTTCATTACGGGAATTCTTCGAAAGTGGAAATCTGCGTGACTCGGTGACGCTTAGAACTAGCGTTCGTATGCGTATTATCAATCATCAATATATCCTAAATGCTGAAAAACTAAATCACAAAATTTCTAAAAAAAAAAAAAAAAACCAAGTCCTCTCTACAGCCTCTTGCATAATTCTATCCTACAATTTCACCGTGATATAATATGATATTTCTCGCGTACAAGCGATAAAATGTATGACATGGGTTCAAAATCCGTTTCGCGCCACGTAGCGTTACATCAAGTGACAACCGGTGTCGAGAACAGGTGTATAACCGTTCGAGGTTGACCGGAGTATTGGGTTCCGAAAGAATAGTTGGACGTGTATTATTTTTTTCCTCTTATTCTTCTTTTTCTTCTTACATACAGCGAAAACATTCTTTCAAAGTCGATTCACACAAGTCTTTGATGATCAAGCCTGGAAACGTCACGAAATAGTTTCAAGTCCCCAAGATAAGTGTATCGGATTCGATATATCTACGTAAAAAAGGGGAATTTTTTGATATTGCTATAAATAAGAATCTATTTACTGACAACATCCTTTCAGGCTGTAAAAATGAGGAGTCGTAGTTCAAAACTAGGAGAAATTTTTTTCTCCCTAACAGGGTGACCACAAATTTTTTGGCAAAAAATTCCATAACTTTTCCAGATTTTCCAATTCTAGTAAGTTACTAAAACCTTAATCGATCGGTTTATTAACACTATGATCGTTTCAAATTCAATTCGAATTGAAAAATGTAACGTATACAAAAATTCAGTTTGAGCCAATTCGTTTTCACGACGATAAAAAGTGAAATTGTCATCCGAAAAAATCATTCCCAATTCCAACGATAGAAAGCTAATATTATCAGTTTTTCCATGACCCCTTTTTAATACCCTGGCATTAATTTGACTATGAAATTAGGTAAAGTAACAAATAACCTACGTATGAGCATAATTTCCACAGACAATGGTCGGGTAAAAACACAAAGGTATGTAATACAAAACAAAGGAGATGTCTGTAAAGCGATAAACGGATAGAAAAAAATGTTAAACTTGTCCAGACTAAAGGTGCAGGTCCTTGGACCAGGTTTTCAGTCGAAGGCAGCTCCGTTTGCCACGCCTACGTTTATCATACCGATGAAAATTGCCAATTACTATAACGATCGCATTGTCATTATACCGGCATGGGGTATTTAAGGAGCTGAGAATTTCAGTCCTCGAGGGTCGGCCAATGTCTCGAACGCACTCGATACCGGACGCAGACTGGACCGGAAGTCCGGAGGTGATCGTTGACCTGCACCTGCGGCGATTGAAACCGCAAACCGCATATCCCCTTGGTTTTTGTTCAAGAGAATAAATAAAATAAAAAAATTAAATAAAAAAAATAAATAAATAAAAAAACATCGTACTTTTGAACTCCTTATTCCCGTCGATCTGAATGTATATCAATATCGTTGCGTGATGTTGCGTTTACTCGACACATCCGACGTTAGAAAAAGAAGAAAATTAACGATTCTAACACACCGAGTGAAACTGAAATCAGTCAACGAAAGTTTCGTTTATTGATATTCTATTTGTTTGCTTAAATAGCATCGTTATTTTATTTCTTTTTTTTTTTCACAGGGCAGGCAATTAGAAATTTCAGTTATTCTGAATAGTTTTTTTTTTAGACACTTCGTAATTTCCGTCTTTCTCGAGATCGTGCTGAATAAGTGGAATCCAACACTCGCGACTGTTTGTTCAGTTGAAAGTATACATGTATATACACGCTAAAGAAGAGAGTGAAAAAAAATTTGTCAAATTTCTATTCGTTCCGCATGGTTTTTGTTTTTTTATCAATACTGAACACGCATGACGAGGCAATGCATCAAAGCGGTTTGGCGATAAAACGTAACAAACAATTAATCATTTTTATACACCGCGCAGTCATCAAGTGTTTTCGTATAATAAACGAAAAAAAACGTGAGTCTCACTCAAGAGAGCATGAAGCGAGTTCCCACGTTTTTATCATCTTTCTCCCAACTGTTATAAAGCTAACAACAAATCCAAGATTTTCAACCCATTTACCCGCCAATTTAGTGCGGTTCAAGACACTCGTCAAGTTCACAGAGTAACTAACCGTAAACCAAAAACGGTATAATATGTGTCGAAAAACGTGAACAAGACTCGAAAATTTATTTGAAAGTTCGAACTCCGTTTTCATCTTGTTTTACAAATCTTTGAAATTTTTTCAAGGCCCTCGGAAAAAATTCTAAAATTAAATACACCTTTCACCATTCTCCACTGATTTCGAAAAAACAGCCCATAAACTTGTTATAATTTTTTTATCAAATCTATAAATCCAGACTTTGCGTTAAGGAATCAGCATTCTTGATAAAATAGCTGCGATGGAAAAGTTATCAGTAACATAATTACGATGATTAAACAATTATGTTCCCAACGTCGAAACTGCAAATAGGTGTATATAAAAAAAAAAAAAAGTTCTAACATTTATTCGTATTCATACGATGTTATTCCATCTCGGAGTTTTCGATTGTATAATTAATTTGTAAAATGTAAAATACATAACCCGAAGAAAAATTTCCACTCGCTTTCGAGCGCGATTATCGATCCGGCGCCTTTCAAAATAACGAATTATCGATGAATCAACAACAGCGGGTACCAATATAAACATTATACCTGTAAGCATGAATACAACGAACGAAGAATAATTTCACTACCCGCTGAAATACTCTCGCAATGTTTTCTTGAAGGCCGTTTCAATACGCCTATATACGATACAAATTATACACGCACACATACACATCGTTATATCTTTCAATCGCAACTTGATAATTAATTACAATTAATCGCAATCGATCGGCGATCGGTATAAATATAGGTATAATCGATTTCGTATTAATTTTTATTTCTTCTTTTACCTTCGTGTGTCAATAATACATCGTCTCCTCTGCGTTACAAGAAAGTGTTCCAACAAAGAGGGATAAAAAGAAAGAAAAAAAAAATTGTGAACTGAAAATAAATAGGTTGAAAAATTGAAATTTTTTCCTCAATTTCGAAAAGAATATTTATAATTTAAACAGAAGTATAAGGAATCAGGCCTCTCCGTGACACCTAGTAATATATGTAAATGAAATCTATCTCTCTCTCTCTCTCTCTCTCTCTCTCCTTGCACGAGTGGTGTCAACACACTCGGCGCGCGAGTCTCTTCGCGTCTGCAGGTTTTCAGCGTGTTACATAAGCTCTCCTTAAATTCCATTCTTATTTCTCGTTGCGCGAATCGCGACTGCATCTCGGCCATCGACAGCTTCTGCTACGTATTACCAAGAGAGAGAGAGAGAGAGAGAGAGAAAGAGATGAAATTCTCCTTTTCGCAAACGCATCTCGCGAATCGGTACAGTCGTATGCACTCTCCGTCTTGTAATCCCTTCCTCGGTGATTCGCAGTCTCCTTTTCGCACCGATTTACACGCCTTACCTCTGTCGACAACCAAAGAAAAAACGAAACGCTTTCACTGGCCGAGCCGTTGACGGGATTAAATACGCTGCAAAACTCGCCGTGAATGCTGCTGCAGCTCTTATATCCTGCCGTGCAATTTTACCGCATGCTCGAAATTACCGATGTAGACAGACTTGGGTCAAGATCGAATTGATGAGGCGAATGACGCTGATATGATGAAAATATTATGATCATGAGTATGGAGAAATTTAGTAAAGCGAGAAAACGAAACCGCATACATATTAATGTTTGTTTATCATCTTTACGTAATCGTGAAAACTGCTCCATATCCGAACGAATTTTCTAACCATCGAACTCTAGATTCAAATTCATAACTCAAGCAAGCCAAGTCTTTTAAAATGCATGTTCCTGCAATCTAATTATAATCGATGGTATACAGGGTGAATTGCTGACTACAGAATTGTCCGTCGTCCGCTAGGATTTAACGCGCATGCGCTACGATCCGAAAGCAGTTGTTTGACAGGAGGACCAACCTCTAAAATTTTGACAGCTGTCGGTGTTGGACACAACTGCCATTGACTACTGGCAAAATTTTTAAGGTTACATTCACGACGGTTGGTCACCCTGGCAAACAACTGCTCTCGGATTGCAGCGCATGCGCATTGAATTCTAGCAGACGACGGACAATTTTGTCGTTAGCAATTCACTCCGTATGCGTACGGACAATAATGTGTGGAATTATCTATAGACTGAAGGATAATCCCAGAGAAATTATTAAAGAGAAAGTGAATTGATCGGATGAAAAGGCTTCACCGAATATCCGAAATAAAATACAAAGAAATTGTCATCAGTTTCGACATGTGAATTTGTACCTTATACTCACAGTTTCAAGATACAGACTTCGAAACTCTGATAACTTTAACTGCACGAACACAGATGTTGATCGATTTGATTTTTCCACAAAACAATATCATCGCCTTTCGCCAATGATCGAGTAATTAATTGTTCGCGTTTGAATTTTATAATTTTTAACATATATCTACAGTCGTCGTTTTGACAAAACTTATATAAATATCGGGAAAAGGGGCGGATGCAAAATTGCAATGTTAAACTTCCGTTCGATATTAAAACGTTTCTATTGTCTATACACCCATTAATCCGTGCAAGTGCAACTTGCCGCTATAAGACAGGTGCTAACCTTGTCACTTTGCTGCGTTGGCTCTTGTCAATGACACCATTGTACTAATAGGAATTACAGATCAATAGATCCGTATCTATCGTACGTGCAAGTAGTAGGGCAAACTCAGTCCGCAGGACTATGACTCGCGGCTGAGCTTGGTCAGTTATTAATAGAAGAATATACCGGCTCTGTACACTAATTATTTCATCCTTCTTTGCTAATAACGAAACAATAGAGAACGTCCTTTCCTTCCGTTTCGGTGATTACGAAGAATGAACAATGGAAACAAGTCTACAAATTGTGACCCTCACTGACAATTATTCCATGTTATCTAGTATCGAGGTGTTTCAACTCTACAGATCTACATTATCTGAAAAATGTTTAATGATTTCTTTCAAAGAATCGACAACGATACCTGTTTTACTGAATTTTTCTAGTTACTTTAACAAATGAAATTTTTCTCAGTGTAGGAATTGAATTTCTTTCAAGACACAAATCACAAATTACTTTTGAAATGAAAAAACTGGATCAAAGAATCGGAGTGCCTCGAGGAAATTTTTTCATCCTCAGACACGATAGGTGAGATGTATATACCTCCATAGTTGGACGCATGTATACACCATCCGTCAAGGTAAAAGCAGTTGTCGGGAGATTTCAAATCGCGCACTGGTTGAACTTTAGACCTCTTTAACTCTAATGGTTTAGAAAATACCTTCTCACCTGCAAACGAGTGGCAAGGAATGACTGTAGGCAGTGAGCATTTGTCGGTTTCTTTTTTTGAGAAAAAAAAAAAAACAAGTGTAAAAAATTTGGTTTTATATCAGTACGTCTTCTGACTGACGACCGAGAGATCGAATGGTATTGTAAAATCCAGGAAACGTTGTCTTAATTTTATTATTTGAATGAAAAAATGGTTAAAAAAAAAAAAAATTAGAGACTGCGTAAGTTCTTACGAAAATTTTTTACAATATCTCTAAGCCAGAAGAATAACGTTCGCAATTTCGAAACAAAGCGAATGCCACAACACGCGCAATACTCCTATACATAAGGAGTAATAAAAATGATACCGCACAACGCCGCATATCAATATTGCGTATGTTTATAACGGTAAAACGGTAGGCATATAGATACGTGTAAAGAGAGAGAGATAGAGAGAGAGAGAGAGAGAAGTGATCGAAATATAATTACGTGACTTAGAAGTTTGAGACGCCTGCGAACGTTCCATTAAAATTCCACTCCTTCCTTAGCTCGGCTCGATTTACTTTCCCTTTCGTATGTGCATAGAGGTACACAACGATCGATACACCACTGCACATTCTAATGCACATTTTATACAGAATTGTATAATTTTTATTGCCTTACTTCCCGGACGATCGATCCCCCAAGTATCATCGTTTCGCAAGGAAATCTAAGACATTGTAAGCTTGCAACAACAACAATTGTATAACCCAACGACAAATTCGACGTTACGATTCCATCCCGGAAATTGGATTTCAGTATCAAACTCACAGCGTGGATCAACGATTGTTTTGATTGAAACAAAACATTTCTTAAACAGTTGCAGACCGTGCGAACCAAGACGGTTGTAACGTCGCATTTTGTACGAAAAAATTTTTCAAGAGGAGATGCGGTGTCTCAAACTGTTAGGATGGGTGCCTGTAGCACAAGAGCAAGAGGTAGGGTATCATCTCAAAGAGAAACGCGGCAATATAATCGAAAGTCGTTGAAATTAAAATGTACCTAGACGGCGGTACAAAGCCTTAGCAGCGACATACCTACACACGATTTCAGCTTAATTGTCGTGACCTCGGGGTCACACTGGCAATTCGTATGATTAGGAGGTTGCCGAATGTTCGCCCACGTGCAGCTCGCACGGTTTTACGGGTATTCGAATGATCGAAGGATGCGTGTAAGATTCGCTTTCACGTTTTTCACGACATCATCGACACTCTCGACCGCCACGGGAGGTCGAATCCGCGAACCCTAACCTCTCCTCCATTCTCATCGTTGGCCTACCTTTTGCAGTCTAGAAACCTATAAAACTGCTCCAAAAAACTTTCGAACATCCTCTCTACCTCGTACAGTGTTATGGTATCGTGTTATACCCGAATGAACGCGGAGAACCGGACGGGTCAACTTTGGAAGATCCGCATGACATTTTCAGGATTTCCCAAATAGATTTCCATCATTCCAAACACTTACAAATAACCCAGAATTTCGAGATTCACGGAATTTGCCTGACCAAGTAAAATTACGAGTGCCAAACTTCTCAGAACGCATCGTTAGGATACACGACCAATTAACAATTCAATAATAAAGTTTCCAGAATTTTCCTGATCGGCACTCAAGTTCCTAACACTTTCCTCAATGTGTCATCAGATTTATGGGCCCAGTTTTGAACGCCATTCCTGATTAACAATATTACCCGGAGATTTACAGGATTTTCCTAACTAAAATGACGAGTACCAAGCTTCTCAGAACGCATCGTCATGATACATGACCAATTAACAATTCAATAATAAAATTTCCAGAATTTTCCTGATCGACACTCAAGTTCCTAACACTTTCCTCAATGTGTCATCAGATTTATGGGCCCAGTTTTGAACGCCATTCCTGATTAACAATATTGCCTGATTCCCGTTCAACACTGGAACGAAACTTGGTTGTTGTCATCGAACGATGGCGTTACAAGCTGCACCCTGTTACGCTAACGACAATGTATCGACGATTACTATAATGCGATTTCGCTAACCTTCCAACAAATGAGTAATAGCTTAATACAATAGTGGGTCACTTGCCTCGTTCAAAGTGTCACAATATGCGGGTGAAATGCGGCACTCTGCACAAGGTACATAAGTGTTACATAACAAAATGTATAGGAGGAAATCGTACCGTGATAGACTGGATTCAATACTCGTCTGCGGTGGCACGGTTAAAAAATAATGGGTACCATACACGCGTGTTGTATACCTGTAACCTGTAATATCCAGGGGATTGGCCGCTGTAATTTCTTGTTCCCAAGTAGGTACGCGGTAATGGATTTCATAAACTCGCAAAATTCGTTATAGTGTAAAAGGAATGAAAGAAACAGTTACGAGGCCAAGTTCGCCGGGTCGACCCTTTTCCTCCGATTTGCTTCACGTTCGAGAACACAACTGGTCTCTCCTTTTCTCACGCGTGTATAGTACGTCATATACGGTCTACATACATGCGCGTTGTACACTCGAGTTACACCGTAGCGAGGAATTCGCGTAGTAGCAGCAGCAGCAAACCGTGTACCGAATATCGTTCAGATTGGTTGAGTAACAAGCCGAGGGCACGCCAACGAAACTTGTTTTCACGGTTTCGGAGCAAAGTTTAATGCGACGAATGGTTAATGGAAACATGTTGGTACGGCACAAGACACCCGAGAATAATGTTGCCAAGTTCTGGTTATCCTGACACTCCTTCAGATTTTTCGCACAACTGTCTTCGTTTTACAATCCGGGACAATCTTTTGAAACTTGAAAATAAACTGCGCATGCGCGAGTTCCCGCAGGCTGGCCATCCCGAGTTTCAGCTGTCAAATTGTTTCTGGCAGCGGTGTAATTGTCACGAATTTTCGAGGTTAGAATCTCAAATAACTGAGGTGACGACTCGGAAAGGTTTGGGAAGCATTTGTTATTGGCTCGTAAAGCTGATTCTTCAATGAACTGTCGGAATTTAATGCTTATGCTCTTTGAAAATTCAAACGTACACATTTTGTGCATGTTGGCCCCCCTGCATCGCAGACAATAATATCGCTGCGGTAAGATTTCGCCGACCAATGAGCTTGAATTATTTGGCGCATGCGCGGTTGATTTTCAAGTTTCAAGAGATCGTCCCGATATATCCTCCTTCTTATATTCAATATTACATGTCGTTACCCGGTATCCATGAAAAGCAGAAATAAATGAATATTTAATCATCGATTACAATGAGTAAAAGAAAACTCGAATTGAAGTAAAGTATTTATAGCTGACATAGTCATGTTTCGAGTGTTGGAAACCAATTTACATCTACACTCGTTGAAAAGAGCATCAAATACCAATCAATTGTTGAAGGTGTGATTATTGTCTTTATCAAGTTAACAAATTATCCTACTTGTATGCATTTCGTACGTGACAAATGACAATGGAAAAAAACCTTGGGCATCTTTTTCCAGCAGTTTATGACTTTTTGGTTTTTCCTTCTAGTTCTTACAGTATCCGGTCGTAAGAAATTCAGATCAAAATAGGTACACTGGGAGAAAAAAAGTAATTCAATCAATTAAATATGTGGTCACAGGGGTCGAAATAAACATTTATTTGTGTCAATTCAAGATCTGTTGTTTACACATTTAGTTGATTCAACAACTGTTTTCTCGCAGTGTAAATTTTAATCAGGATGACTCTGATTTTCTGACTAACGAAAACACTCGATACGCCATATTTTCTCCACAGTCGAAGAACAATTTTCCTAAACTACTCGCACCGAATTTTTGTTTTTTTTTAGAAACACCACAAAATGCTCGACTCTCAGTTTCATTTGCCTAAAAATTCTACAGCAAAAAATCAGCTTACAGGCGTGTATAAATAGTGCGAACTAATCTTTGAACGAGATTGCGGAAGTACAATGTATAGTTCGAATGTATTATATTATGTATGTATAGCAGGTAGACGATTAACGTCACTTTATTGACCAGATCTCGGTATCAAATTAGCCGCCGAAGGGATCGCCTCAAGGCTCCGGTGCCCAACTAATTGTGTGATATGATTATTTCCATTTGGGAAAAAAATAACCGCCTCTGAATGAAATCTTGATTAGATTTTCGTTACAATTCTTCGTATTTCAACATTTGAAGTTAAAGTGTCAAATAGAAGAGCCGTTGTGAAAAAATCCACGCTACTTGAAAATATGAATGTTTATTTAACAAGGTGCGGGACGTACGTTGGAGTAAAAAATAAAAGTAGAAAAATAAAAAGAAAAAAAAAACCCAACGAAACAATGGCTTAGAAAGTTTCACTTGGATTAATCTACTTATATACGTATAATTAAAAGAGCTAAATTTCAACCGTAAAGTAATCATTACGTTAGAGAAATAAAATAATTCTATCATTTTTGATCAAACAATCTGCACTACTTGACTTTGTAATTACGAATAAGATAAGCTACTTACTATTGTAGACAAAAAGATTTCATAAAAAAAAAAGAAACAAAATAACAAATAATAAAACAATCCATGATTTCTCTAACGTTGTCAATAACAATGTGTTTACATTAAAATTCAGTATTTAAACATCTTTATTTTTTATATCACAGATCTTTTTTAATACACATTTAATAACCGATGAGGTTTAGTTATACGTTTCGAACCTTTGTTCATCAATACTTTTTCAGTTTCGTCACACGTACAGGTTCAATATATCCTGAAAGAACCTTATTTATGTTTATTAAACCGTCCTTTTCTCTTCGCGCCTATCGAAAGGGAAAGACAAGATTTGATGAAAAAAAAAAAAAAAAAAAAAATGTTGATTCATTGGAAGAAAGTTGAGAGAAAAAACGATTACAACAAGACGCAGCGAAGATTTTGCACTTGTAGTGAAATGCGCGTGTTTTCGGTATTTCAGGTTGGCGAAATCGCGGTGAACCCGTCGTGGCACATCCCAAGACCGTCTTTAGTCGGTCGTAGCGAGAGAGGAAGTGAAAACGGAAGTTGGGGACATCTTCACACCGCGACGTCGAACTCCTCGTCGAGAGGCTCCACCTCGTCGCAGGGCTCAACGGCCAGCACACACGTGAGTCCCCTACATGTGCCATAAATATCGATCCAAACATCCATAATCGCCTGCGGGGGCGTCGCGTCGGTAAAATTAACGATAATACGTCTGGGAGAAAAACGATTCCTATAACATATGCTCAACGTAATCGATAGTCGATGCCGCTACGACGCGACAGTTGCGTGAAACGGAAAAAGGTCAAGGCGAGGCTGAAACAAAGCGTCGAACGAAGACGACGAAAATTATAAACTACGGTAACGAGAAAGATAATATTCGTTAATTTTCATCCTACAGGAAATATCAAATCGCTTTTTAATATTCACATTAGACAATTGTTTTTAGAAATTTTTCCTGTTCGAAAATATGTATTTTTTTTTTTTTTTTTCTTTATCACCACAAAACGATTTCTCGACGATATATTTACGCAAGTACGTTATATTTAAATATGCGTAAATATTATTTGTTAAACGGGTGGAAAAAAAAAAAAAATAAAACATTAACACACACCGCGAATAATTCGGCGTATGTGAAAGTAAAAGTTGAATCGCATTCGAGGGACGAGTAAAAATATGCAGGTTTATACTATCGAGAGGAGAAAAAAAATATATATATATGTGTGTGTATATTGCCGAAGGCTTTGGTGAGTTCGCAATGTTTCACACAAATAAAATTTAGAGAGAATAAACGCCATTGGCAAAACTGGTCCCACCAACTTTCAATATCGACGAATGCGCGGCTCTGCATGATTGATTCGCAAATCGCGGCCGAGGACCCGATTTTCGCGAATAAAACAGGTCAGGCTGATCGACTACTTCGGGCGTTTCAATTCGAGAAAGAAAGGAGGGGAATTTGTAACGATAAAACAATCCCAGCGGTAAATAAGAAAATCTCTTCTCTTTCACCTTGGATCAACGTATTGAAGATTGGTTGGCTCGTATGTTTATACAAATATAGTAAATACTGGAATTGTGGGTGCGTATAAACGAAGGCTTGGATATCGATGGGTTATTTCAAAATTGTCAAAAATTTTATAGATTCGTTCGATTTCGCTCAAGGATGACTCGTTTCACACAGTAAACTATTTTCCACGAAGTCGTTGAAAAAAATTTTACTTTTTTTTCTCAGTATTCATTTCGGTATTGCCATTTGTTGATCATAAACAATATCGGTGCAATTCTGTTAAATTACATATTTAACCGCACCAATATGTTAAAAGAAAAGTCAACAATTTTGAATCAATTTGAAATTAAGCATGGATATCCGATGATACAGTCCCTCGTTAACGATTCGACTGTTTTCTATTTTTATATTTTCAAAAAGATCTTCGTAACTTGCAAGTATGATAATTTGATAAAACAAACGCGATTTTGCACCCCTTTCGACGTAAATAAGTCAGAGAAACGATTCGTCGAACGACTTCTTTCCCTGATAGGCGTCTAAGATATAATAATGCGAATGCAAAGCGTAAAATCCATCGGGATCAAAGACTGAGAAAGCGAAAGCTGAGTGAGTGAGGTCATAAGTAATATTAGCAGACGTCGCTGGCTGCCTGCACGATGCTTATAATACCGGAAGCACATAGCTGCTTTTTTCCATTTTTTCTTCAGCGCATTTTTTTCAGAAAGGAGAAAATACACTTCCAGTCAAGTTGGTTACATAAATATTCATTTTTGAACAATTTCATTTTTCAGCGTTACAGCAAAAAATTAGCAACACGGTGGAAAACTTTCTAAAAGTGGATGTAATCTCTTATCGTTAGTCTTGCCCAGAGAAGAAGAGAAAAAGCTAAACAATTTTTTAACAATAATTATTCCTTCGCGACAAGGTATTTCGTTATCATATCGAGAGATTTTTAAATCCAAGACAAAAGTGCATTTTTCATTGCTTGAAATTGGAATTAAATATTTTTTTTTTTGTAACAATAATTTCGAAGAAAAAGTAATTACTGTTTAACAGCCTGCCGAATGTTAATTCACTTATTACCGCAATTGTGCGTTAATATCATGGCAGATGTTTATCAAAAACAAATCGCAAACAATTGGCATTAGTCGCAGAGTCCGTAATTTCAAT
Organism: Neodiprion fabricii; assembly: GCF_021155785.1. Taxonomy (NCBI): domain Eukaryota; kingdom Metazoa; phylum Arthropoda; class Insecta; order Hymenoptera; family Diprionidae; genus Neodiprion; species Neodiprion fabricii. The sequence continues at coordinate 23,397,247 of NC_060239.1, forward strand.
GAGTCAATTTTTATAAAAATCTTAATTTCGAAATAAAAGGAACGTCTGAAAAACGGTGAACCACAATAAAGTAAAACGTAACTTGACTATTTCCAAGTGTGATTATAAAATAAAACGTCACCTAACTTCAGTCTCATTTTATTCTCCTAATAATATTCTGTAGATGGAAAAAAAAATCAAACAACCGCTGTAATTAATTTCGAACAAAGCTATAAGACTGTAAAAATTTCTTCTCTTCTGTTCACAGAGCGCGGCGTCGGGAACTCTGCTTTTGACAGCAGCTAATTTGGCGACACTAGCAGCGCTCTATCCGCCTACTGTGACATCGCCAAAACCTATCGACACAGTATCCGTAGCCAGTAGCACACATTTTACAGTCGTAAACGGTCTCGGTAGGCCCACAAAGGTTTACAAAAAGTCATGGTGCGCGAGAAACCAATTGACCGTACTCATTTGCACCATGAGCTTTTTGTTCATGGTTGGATTACTCGCCGGCGTTCTTTATATGGAAAGTAAGTAAATCAATTGCTATTTTCATCACTGTTGTTAATCCCGTTTACTCAGGACTAGTATTTTTCTTACTTTTCATTTCTACACCCTCCGTTGTCTTTTTCGTTTGAAAGATACTTGGTTGGAAAATTCTTGAAAAACTGTGTCGAAAAAAGATTTAACCGATAATCAATCTTCTTTGATCGCAGAAATTAGGAACTGTGTCGTTTGACAGAGACAAGCATACAAAGTAGCATTTGTACTAGAAATCTTTAATATCCAAATTGATTCTCGTAACGTAGGTATAGCATACGAAAATTAAGCCATATGTGTAAATTTCAATGTTAACGGACTTCATTCGTAAACAAATAGTAAAATTTTTCACAGTTTTCTTAACAATAACAGAATTCTGAATAATTTATTAATTGTGTATAAAAAATTGCTTCAATTGTTGAATTTCTAATTCGTATACGAAATAAAGAGAATACTAATCATTTTAATAAAAAAAAAAAAACCTGTTTTACTTGTGTTACAGTGAGAGCTCGCGACAAGTACAATTAAACGCGAGAGCATCATCGTAATATAAACACCGAAGAAGAAGAGGACGAGGAAGCAGAAGCAGAAGCAGAAGCAAAAGAAGAAGAAAATTCTTAGGATAAGAAGAATAAGAAGAAAAAGAAGAATAGATTATAATATATTGATACGGTATTTGATACGAAATTAATCGAACGACATAATAAATTGAAAATTTGCTACTCGACATCGAAAACAAACAAGAATCCGAATAAGTACGGATTTCAATGAATTCAATATTATGTATAGTAGAATATTAGTTCAATAACGTATAGTATGTTATCAATCTATATAATATGATAGATTTAAGGCTGTATTGCACTGTGTTAAATGTGTGGTACGTGAAATTAGTAATTACATTTATGTAATGAGCGCGCTGTGTGCCGTGTACTTCGATAAGGCCTTTTAGATTCGTAATAATTTATAAATGAAGAAAAAAAGAACGAAACGAAAAAACAAACTTGTAAGAAAAAAAAAAAAAAAATACAAAGACAAAAGCAATCGCCGAAACCAACCGACAAAAGAAAATATAGCAGAATTGAGAAATCAAACGCAAGCCAAGCCCTTGTTGTTTAAACGAATATTGAATATATGATACACAATCAAATTAACAACATTATTTATTATCTTTCGATAAAAAAAAGGAGAAAAAAAAGAAAAAAAAAATCATACAAGTAATATGTTATAACAGCGGTTCCAGGATAGTTTAGCAAACATTTATGTAAACCATATAAACCTACCCGTTCAGAAAGCTTTTGATGTAAAGGTAAAATTTAGTATACTTTCGCATCGTTGAACATTCCGCAGATTTCTCTGACGTTCGAGTATATGAAATTGTATCTACGATGAGAAAATTTGAAAAGAAAAATAAACAAAAAATAGCAATAGTAGTAGTAGTAGCGGTAGCAGTAGCAGTAGCAGTAGCAGTAATAATAATAATAATAATAGTAATAACAACAATAACAATAATTATTATTATTATAGAACCCAGATGCAGCTTGATTACATCGTTAATTAAGATTCTTTAATTAGATATGTAATTTAGAGTTAATAATTTAATTGTTACTAACTTTTTACAAAGTCTAAATCAAACTTGGAGGCGATGTCTCGAACCAACGTGTGAAGGCAGCGTGCGAGATAATTTGAAAACAAAGTATACAAAACAAAAAGAACGTGGAATTTCATTGATCGATAATTGATAAAGGATGGTTGCATCATCATTCTTTGTATCTGTGATATTACTTGTGTATTAATTAATCATCGATTGAACAAGAAACTCTCGAATTATTATCGCCAAGTGTTTTATTCTTATCCCCTCCCTCTTTGCCACTCGTATAAATCCAACGATTATCGATTCCTATTCGAATGTCACAATCCTTGCCTCGTTTTAACATTCGCAAGTGACATAATGCGTATTTTTTTATAAAATGCGTAATAAGAATGCTCAGATAATTATAACGAAAAAATTCCGACACTCATCGGAGCGGAGGTCGTATTTTTACATAAGTAATAGTCAACATTTTACTACTAGTCGATCAAAGAATTTCAAAACAACGAAAAACATTGCGCAACACGCGAAATGAAGTCATTTCTGATCGTACGAAAAATTAAAATACTTCCATGGAATGTTAAGAACAATCGAAGATAAAATCGGTGGTTATATTCCAGAACTGAAGTAACTTCTTCCTTGGCCGAAATAAGCGGACACGTATATTTTATTATTACCTAAATAAATTTTTCACGCCCGATATCGATTTTTCAATATTATAAGGTAAGTATGGAATTTTTGTGCCTAATGAATACTCTTTGACAAATATTTGTAATTTCAGAAGTAAAAATTGACTAATAATGTTAGACATACAGCAATTACGAAATCATACTGCAAATAATGTTCGTATTTTTTGCGTAATGCGAAATTTTTCAATTACGTAATTCATACAACGTGGTTATTGTAGAGAACCGATGACAAAGAGACGATGAGTTAAAGATACTTGTTGAAATGGAAACATATTTTTTTTTCTAATTCTTGTAGTACTTTATAAAATACTGTACACGGAGAGAAAAATCTTAGGTGTCTTTTACATCACGATTAGTAACAGCAGGGTAATTTTTCTCAGATTTTTCTCTCCGTGTATACTCATTACAAAATACAAAATATGAATTATTACTTCGTCTTATTTACATACTGTATTTTGCCAAGAACTAGGTAAAAATTTCTACACTATCACGAGCCTGCTTTAAAAATTTTAAATGACGAATTTTTTTAAGAAGGTGTATATGAGACATTCCGTATCGAACCGAATACTTTGCTGGTAAAATATTCATCGGAAAAAAGCGATAGGTGTTTGAAGAAAAAAACTTTGCATCCATATTCTCGACTTCAGAATATAATTGCAAATTTACAATTTTGCACACACGCTCTTCTTCTACTACATACATCTTCAATGGTAATGAATATAATTGAAGAAAATCGAGAGATATCGAAAAGGGCATGAAATACCCTCTGGAAATGAATTTCATTGGGTGAATTCTTTGACCTTACTTTTTACCGTTGACTGTGTCTTTAGAATTCTAAAAAAAATATGGTTATATTCGTTTACTAGCTGAACATTAACTAATCAATATTCGAAATGGAGGTACGGTCAAATCTATTTAAAAAAATTCGATCCTCTTGCCTCATGGTGGTACACACCAAGGTATAGGATTCATTGTTAAGTTACTATTCTACAAATATTGAAAAATATAATTTAAACTTTATCTGGTTTTTTTTACATATTGAAAATGGAAATATTTCTTCTGATGAGGAAAAAGTGTTCATGCAGTAAATTGACAATATGAAAAGTAAATTACGATTCCGAATGAGTTCGGCTAAAAAGAAACCACATTTTGAGTATTTGAAGAACGGTAATTTAAAAAAAGAACTTCAAACTTTGGTATGTTCCGTTGTAAGACAAGATTGATTTTATTCACAAAGATCCGATCGCGGGTCTTTTTTTTAAATTTGTGCGTCGATATACAATTAAAAATGGAATAGAAAGATAATTTTTTAGACTGTTAAAATTGGCAGCCGATAATAAGAGGCAAGGTTAAAGAATCTGACATTGAAATTTACGGAAAAACAATCATAAGAAAAGAATGTATCACATCAGTTTAAAGGGTGTTTCATGGCCTTTCCTATACCTCTTTGTTCGTTGAATTACTTTTGAAGATTTAGCCACTAGAAGGAGACGTTTGTGCCGAATTTGAAATTTGAAATTGCATTTTGATATCAAAAATATAGATAAATTTTTTTTGGCAAACACGTATATTTTGGCTCAAGCGTTTTGCTTCAAATTTGGAGATAGTTTATCCTCTTTGCCGTGTTCCGATTTTTTTTTTTTTAATGCAAGAGCGACCGTTTGAAGCTAAAAATTAATTTTTCGTTAAAAATGTACAACTTTTGTACATAAATGCGCGGGGGGGGGGGGGGGGGGAATAATTATAAAAGAAGAAATGGTACGCGGACAGATTTCCCTTATTTTAGCTTTACTTGAAAGTTAAAAACTGTTCAAAAACTCACCTCAACTTCTTGAAGAGTCTGTGTCCACCTGTAGTTAGGCATGTCAGCACCATTACCGCTGTTAGGCTTCAATTTCCCCTTCTCCTTTTCATCTTCTTCCTCATCATCATCTTTCTCTGGTTTACCACTACCAACTTCCTCAGTCTTTACTTGTGCAATATCTCCGCTAGGTCCGGCAACAGCTGGTGGCTCGGTAGATACTTTCTGAAAAAAGTTACGATATTTATATTTTACATTTTTGTTCACAACTGCATGGTGAGGTCTGGTTTCGAAAATCATTTGTCAGTTATCATGATCTTACTTTGCTGTCGAGCTCAGCTTGCAGCTCGACTGCTTGTTCGTCTGTCAATTCAACAATCTTTGACTCGCTTTTGAACTGTTCTTCCTCTTCTTTCTTCTTTCGCTCTGCTCTTTCCTTACGTCTCCTTTCTTGCTCAGCTCGCTCTGCCTTCTCAGCTGATACTTTATTTACTGCAGTTGCCTCATGTTTCTTAAATTTACTCATCACAAGCTATAACAGGCCAAGAAATAGAACATGTCAGAAAAATTCTCGGTGCATGCGTGTCCATCTTTGCGAAAATAAAATTAAACGTGGACAAAATTCTAATCACAACATTCATACGCTACTATAAAAGATGATATTTATGCAAAAACTAAATTTCAATTCACCAATTTTAATTTCATGACAAATGTTCAAGTTTCATGTTTGAGATTCAAATGAATATTGAGATGCAACAAAATGTTAACATTCCAGGTGCGTTATGCACAATGCTATGTATTAGAGTGCAGTATAATCTGCATCGTCGCCGTTATTTCTGATTCTGACAGATGTTCCTAAATATAATTGTTCTGAGAAGGGCCCCCATCTGGGCTGAAACGTTGACAAAAAAAAACTGTTCTTTTTTTTTTTTTTTACTGACCTTCATATCCAAGAATAATATTTACTCAACAACTAACGAGGTCAAGAAACTATTATTCAACAGTACTCAAATCCTTAAAAGTATTTATTGAACAGTGCAGTTCTCATTTTCATTCAGACCTGTCGTATACAATAATCTGATTCCATGGCATCGATGAAAATGTCTTTATAATAAACATATCGATAGGAATAATATTTATCCAAATATGACAATCATACTAATGAGGTGATAAACAGTTTGGAAACATTGGGAAACAATACTCTAAAACAAAGTCTGTATCACGCCTCAATGAATTCAGTTTATTCGTTGTACCTGGCCTGGTGACTAAAAGGCGTTGACAATAATTTAGGGCCATAATTAATACAGCACAGCTGTAAAATCAAACAAACAACAGCGACTTGTCATGGACTTATTATTGAGTATCATAAGCCTTGCATTGATGAAACGTTTGTGCAGATAGATGGTGAAATACAAGTTTTTGTGAGGTTAAATTAGGTTAGGTTAGTTGATACTTGTCTTTAGTATCGTTATCCAACATAGTGACAATTTGGGAATTTAGTAGGTGACAAAAAATTACATGTTGGCTTGTCACCTGCAAACTAAGGCAGGTAAGTCAGTAGGGTTGAAGCGAGAAACCGGGTCAATCGAAAACTATGCCATACAAACGTGTACGATAAATATTAGAGAAAATACCTTTTCTGCTGCGCCCTCACCACCTCCAGTGTAGAAATCAGTCTTTCGAGCCAAGAAACTGAATATCGTATCCAAAAGCTGTAAACAATGAAAATCCTCGTTTCAGAGAAACCAGAGTGAATTACCGGGCTGACTTAGAGGTTATGTGATCGTGACAAACAACGCAAATCTTACGTCTTGTACGCCTCCCTCGTGTTGCTGAGCCATCGCCAGCAGCATTCCGTCAAATTGCTCTTCCTTCGGCATGTTTTCTAATCTTTATCCTATCTTTGATTCCCAAAATATCGATATCACACCAGTTGTAACTTTTACTACTACAAAATGATAAATGCGCGATACACACTTGACAGTTGCCTGAGAAACGACGATTCTGGAAACGTGCAGTACGCCAATCGTAGCTGCAGACAAATGACGAACTACGCGCACAGTACACCACGATGTAGGAAGATGAGAAGGTGTGTTCCACTAAACTCTGTATAGAGTGCGTTCCGAAATTAGCTTCGGTGCTATCAGTAATTTTTCATCTCTGTTGTGTGGCCGAATTTGTGACTAGCTCTGTCTCTGTCTTCCAGAGTTCTTAGCAACTAGTTTCGGAACGCGCCCATATCTATGCACCCAACTCAAAGAACCAATCGCGTGCCTAATCCGTGTGAAGGCCATCTTGGATTTTCAACCAATTGCGTTCGAGGTCAAGTGGCGGATTTGTTTTAAAGTGTGCAAATCATCACATGGTCGTGGTCAACGAAATGGTCGACGTGGCCTTGAAACCTGGTCATTGACAGAAGATACATTATCCGTCGATACAGCGTCATATCTAAATTCATGATCGTATCTAACTTTTCAAATCATGCATACTACCACGGACCTTGCACTTCACTTTTCCCGTGGTGCTGTCATCGCGATGTTCCAGACGTACGGTGGGTAGCATAGAATAAGGCGCGATCTTGAAGATTTATCTTTTCATTAATATACGGATTGTTTCGTGAAAATACGGCAAGACCCATCCTTCAATCAGCAACTGTTTTAACATTTAACGTTTGATATTTGTTTCTTATACACCAGGGGCATGGGACTAAAAAAATACCGATAACAAGCACTGTCTGTTATATAGAGATCAGCGACTGACTTCAAATTGCCGATGCGCAGGCGGATTTACCCGTAAATAATCCATCTTCAGTACAAGTGTCACTACATTCAAAAAATAAAAGCATTGGTTTCGTTCACCTCCAAATTCTACAAGGTGTTAAGAACCGGCAACATGTACCTATTTACAAAAGACTAACTTTATTCTATTATTTACTTGTTTTTTTTTTTAGCCCTATGAACGCAACTGGAGTTAAGTGTTAGAAATAATATACTAAGTCAAATTGAAATTTTGATCACGATGTGATTCGAACCCTTAACTCCAATCGTCTACTTACACAAGGCCTCCAAAGCTTTGTAGTAAGCGTACTTTATATCATACTCCATATCGTACCAGTAATTCACTGCAATACATGCATGTGACTGTGTGACATGGTGAAACCACAGCGAAGGCAAATATAAAACGTCACCTTCACACACTGTTACTCTGAGTGTATTTGCATTCTTATAAGCTGGATATCTGTAATTGGAAATATTTAATCAGTATAACAAAGTAAATTGAAAATCAATTGACAATTGATACTGGCTCAGCTGTTGATGTACAGACACTGTATAGATAATATTTATTCAGGCATCGCTTGCTGTTTTCTTCAAGACTCATTTATCGAAGCTAACACCGCCTTTGTACATGTCACTCTGTTGAACCGATATAAATTCAATACACTCATTAATGAAATTACTAATTTCAAATTTTGATAAACATTTTTTTAATATTACGTTACTCACCTCATGTAATCTGGGTTTAAAGGATCAATCGATATCCAGGGTATAGCGTTAAAATCCAACTGAAAATCATTTCTTTCCTCCAAGAATTCATCTATTGTTGACTCTGTAATGATTGGGTCAATCAACCATTCCCCTGGTTTTATTTCACGGTAATTTGCGGGTGGATAATTCTTGTAAGGAATCCATGGTAAATCTGTGGGTGGATGTAACACAAATTCCTTTTCACCTGCTATGACGCAGTAAATATTTTCGTATGGGTCTTTGTGCACTGTAGAAAATAATGTTATTGATTATGGACTTAGAACACTATAAAATTGTGAGCTCCACCTTATTCTATTGTATTAGGTATATCGCGCTTTTGCTTGATATTGTTTAGAAGCCTCTATTCTGACAGGATCTCAGAAATATGCTTTGTAGAAATTCTTTGTCCACTATCAACTACAAGACCTGAACAATATTACTTGATGTAACAGCTCTCTGATCGCCCATCCAAAAATTAACGGCATCTGGATTTTTTCCGAAAGTCTCAGTAGCCCATGAAATGTCAGTTCCAGCATCCGACCACAATTCAGGGAAATCTTCGTTGAAGTTAGAGTTTTGTTTTTGGATATAATAGACATTTCCCTGAGTTGGACTTTCCAATGCATCCAAGAACGTGGACATTGGGACGAGCCGCTCCTCCGGCATGACAAAATACTCTTTTTTTCCAGTTCCATCTTCCGACTCTTTTACTGCAATTGCATCAGCATATCCGTTCGGTGTTACAGCAACCGATACAATTTTGTCACCAAGTATCTCGCGGAAGTATGGTATATTCCATTTACCAATCGCTGGCCACTGGCTAACTCCGCCTCTTATAAGCAGTGGTAAGTTCTTGGATACATACTCTCGATGGAAAATGAGTGGAGAAATCGACCTTTCGACCTCGGATACCTTTTTGGTCAAGTAAAGTTCTGGAAATAAATTATGAAAATACAATTTAACCGATTGCATATGCAGTATTTTTCCAAAAATATATGAATGTGATTAGGTTTTTGTCAGAACGTATTACTTGTTAATAGCTCTAAGCAAACATCTATACATTCCAAAATATACCAGAAATGTTGTTAAAAGAAGAAGGCAATAACTTATTGTATGTGATAAGATCCCAAAGGTGGATGTATAATTGTACGATGCCAAGACAAAAGGCAAAATGTTAAATATACATGTTTTTTACCTCTTATCGTAATTAAATTTATTGAAAAACGCAAAGAATTGGCAAAAGGCAAAACTAAATTTGCGGATCAAAGACATATAAAACAATCCATAAAATCTTGTTCTCTGCTTTCCACAGTAAATTTTTCAAAAAACGTGAAAGGGGAAGTAGTTTTGCGATAAAATGTTCGAGAAATATCCTCGTGTTGTTGATCGTGGTTATGTTCATCATCGTGCATGTACAAAATACCTCTAGATTCTTGGGAAAGCACGTTGCAGAATCTTTTTATTTTATCTTCATTTTCGGGCAACATTTTTCCCACAACAACGTGACAAGAAGAACATTTAAAACAGCGCGGTTGGATGGAATTTTGATGCAGATCGCATACATCTAATAGAATTACACATGTCACACGTGTCGCGTCGTCACCGGTTTTGTTTTGCATAGAAACAGCTGAAATTTCGCGTTTCTGTTGCTCCGTCGAAAACTTCACAGGCTATCTCTCTCGACTCTAGATATTATTTTACGGACTGCGAAACTGCTGTAATAATAGAAAAATAATCACTAGGAGGAGTACGAAAATACACGCTGTAGAAGGACTTAGCACAGTAGAAAATGACGGATAGATGCTGATTCGATGATAAATCGTCTAAACAGCTTGTCTAGTATTAACATTTACAATCTGAAACAACGGTGACCTACCGCAAATACTGTTATTAGATTCGAATTTTAAATAGAAGGGACTTTGCAGGGGTTCGGTTGACGCACCCGATTGATTCGTGTCATATCTGGTCCGCGCCAGGAAGCAAAAAATGCCACCTGTCACAAAATTCTTATCAAGCATTAGCGTGAGAAGTAAACTTTAACGTTCATTTTTAATTATATTCCTTAAAATGGTAGTGGAACCTGGTCTCGTCTCCCAATACATCCACATCGCCCTTGTTGTTGCAACTTACTGGTCAGTTAGGTTATGTTATTATTATTTGAAATACATATATTTACGTTTATTTCTTTTTATTAACGATTTAAATTCTGATGATTTCTTGGCAAACTTGGCGCGCCATGGTTGTTGCTTGAAAATAAAATTAACTTTATCACAACTTATCTTACTATTTAATTGCGTTACCAATAAATATGATGATAAAAAAGATTTTCTCAAATTTTACCTAGTACAATTCTTACTTCATTTCAGGATCGTTTCCATTTTAACTGTTTTCGTAAATAAGGCTCTCCTCTCTAGTAACGAAGTCAATTTAGATGCGCCACTATTTGTTACTTGGTTTCAATGCGTAGTCAGTGCTTTAATATGTACCACTTGGAGCAAGCTAGCCAAATTCTTTCCACACAGGATCAGTTTTCCTGAAGGACATCCTTACTGCATGGATGTTGTGAGAAAGGTAGTTCTTTTCTTTATCCCTTTCATCACATGTGAAAATCAACTTCACTATCCTTAACATATTGAAAAAGTCACAGGCATACACATTATTGAGCACATAAATATACAGCATAACTTGAAAATGTTCAAGATCCTTATAATATCTTTAAATTTTATTTAAGTCCTCCAAAATGGTCACAATTTTTTTCAATAATTTTAAACAATTTTCCAATTTCCGAACTCAAAGTTACAAGTAGTTAAATTCCATCTGTTAAATAAAAAGTATCTTGTAAGGGTAAATTTTCAAACGTGACAAATGCCAGAAATCCTGGATATTTATAACTGAATTTTTCTACACATATGTTTCATTTGATTGGAAAGCCAGAAAAATTAGCCAGTCGTAATATTACGAAAACAAAAATAACTGAAAGTTCTTATAGTCTACTATTATCGACTTAAATTTATATAAAAATCACCATATAAACGTTATTTACTGAATACTAACACACTGTTCTCTAGGTCCTACCGTTATCAGTGCTATTCACCTTTATGATAGCCAGTAACAATCTGTGCCTGAAATATGTTGGCGTAGCATTCTACTACTTAGGGCGATCATTGACAACAGTGTTCAATGTCGTTTTATCCTATTCGATACTAGGTAAATATGTTAGGAATTAGCAACTTTTCTTCAACTGATTATAGAATTTTCAAAAACAATTTAATAAAAGTAGTATAAATCTCGTAGTGTAACTTTTGTTATATATCTGTTCGTATATTTATTATGTTCTTGGCTACATTTTGCTTCATTCTCAATAATTTTCACGACAGTTGAATAAGGTGGAGGAAATATCGATATACTTAAAACTTGGAATATAACATCAGATGAAAATTGAATAGTATACTAATTAATTGAAAATAATTTTATAAACAGGACAAAGAACATCTTTTGGGTGTATACTGTGCTGCGGCATAATCATTGGAGGATTCTGGCTTGGCGTTGATCAAGAAAATGTCGCAGGCTCGTTATCAGTTGTTGGAACGATATTCGGTGTTCTTGGATCGCTGTCAGTATCGCTCTATTCAATTTACACAAAAAGAGTGTTGCCACTAGTGAATCAGGAAATTTGGCTACTCTCCTACTATAATAATGTTTATAGTGTCTTCCTCTTCCTACCATTAATGCTAGTCAATGGAGAATTTAGTGTCGTTTACAATTACAGTAAATTATCAGAACCCTTTTTTTGGACAGTAATGGTCATCGGAGGCCTTTGTGGCTTTGCTATTGGCTATGTTACTGTCCTACAGATAAAAGTTACTTCACCTTTGACACACAATATCAGTGGGACGGCAAAGGCATGCGCGCAAACAGTGATGGCCACTTATTGGTTCAACGAACATAAACCGTTATTGTGGTGGTTGAGTAATTTTATTGTGTTGGGCGGCAGTGCTGGCTATGCTCGAATAAAGCAACTTGATATGGAAACTGCTCATCATTCGCAAAAATATACCCAACTGAGGGCGTAATTCTGCATTGCTACTGAATTTATAATACAATTACTGTTAGACTCGTATTGATTTTATCATTTTTTACTTATTTCTCTCATAGTTCTGATCCAGTCAATTTTATACATGAGACCAGTGAGTAGAAAATATTCCGATATAACCAGTGATTGAATATACGAAAAAAACGTCTCATTTCGGATTCAACAGACAGTTTTACTGGGTTCATCTATGTTTGACCGTATTTTTTAAAATACCACTGAGTTGAGCAAAAGTGAGGATTGATATCTAAAGTAATCGATGGCTTCGTTTAATTTGTACATATTATACATACTATACAATCCGCATTGCCTCTGGAATTTTACCCGTATGCAACATGTGTAATTACTATTGAAATTGTTATTCTTATATTCAACGCAAGCTAGTTGAAACGCGTTTTTTCAAATTGTTTTTACTTCTCAAAACTAAGTTTTAATCAAATACATTATAACTAAGTAGAATGAAAACATATTTCTTCTTCGCTGGAAAAATGGTCAGTCAGCTACGAAGTTTCTGCAATTTTGCTGTTTAATTTTATGCTATACTCTTAGAAAATATACGTTTTAAAACCGGTTTTTATAGCCAATCTGATGTTCAACACAATTTCACGGAAAGCTATTTATCAATCAAGTCACGTCAATAGCTGATTCTTTTAAACATACCTATAACCTGACTATAAATGCTGATCCAGCTATATGTATTGGGGAATCTTTTGTTTGTATAGAATTTTATTTATTGTAAAAGTTTTTATAATTGAATGAACATCAAAGAAGACGCGCATTTACACTAAAAATATTATCAATAAAACATATTTATTTTTGCTAGTTATTGTGACATGATTAAATATATAGTATCAAAAATTTGATGATTTAACGAAATTTTCTGTGTCTAATATTCTATAATATACCTATGTAATATATAAATATATAATATTCTATATCTAAACAATAAATTGTGTGCTTTCTACGGTATAAAAGTATTACTGAGTTAGTACTCACTATTATTTATCAAGTTTCTTCTTCATAATCAATCTTTACAGCATTACGAAAATACATATTTTTGAACTTCACGCACATTGCGAATAGTGTTATGTCAGTAAATTCAATAACGCATCTGTTGATATTAAATTTGTTAACTATCTATTATTCATTATTATCGTACAAAATCTTAAATAAATAATTTTATAAATAGTTTCTTGTCTCCATATATTCTTTTTGTTACTTGTGACTCCCTGTAATTTTAGACTGCGCAATTAATGCAACTTCTTGACGGTTGAAACCTCGAAGCATGACCACCCCCTCGGCTATCGGAATGACTATTCATAGTGTCTTTGACCTTGACTATGGTATTGCAACTTTTTAGTATCTCATCGGCATTTTGTCTGGAGGTGTTTAACTTAAGAGAATTGCATAATGTGGGATCTGCCACATGCGAGTAATCGCTTTCTACAGCAATTCCATCTGGCAATATGTAATACCTTGAAGTAGAAAAGCCAACTTTGTTATAAGAATCACGAAATTCGTTTCAAAATTGTTTAGTTCAGAGAACAATAAAATTCAGAGAACAATCTACACAAAAATACACAGCAAATGGAAAATGAAACAGACAATACAGGTGTGTTAGAGATTTACCTTGGATGTTCTACAGCATTAGAAACGTTCAGTTTGCGCACCATAAGGTTGTACAAAAGTTCTGCAGTGAGCGGCACATCGTCAGTGGCAGTGATCCCGCGTAATCCACATATCGATACTGCATCGCAAAATAGAACTGGTGTAAGTTTTTCCAAACTATTCGCCGCGCTGTCCTTGAGAAAACCAGCATCTGATGTTTTGCCTAATCCAAACGTTGCGCTTAGACCACTGGAATAAGGATGAAAATTGTAGAAGAGAATCGTGCTAGTCCGTCTGTTCGTACACTACCTACTTTTCAAATATTTTCAATACATTGTGCTATATAAATTCTTACGTAATTATAATGACGTAGGAATCCACTTCATCCATTACGACGACATTGCTAAATCGTTCCTCCATTCCTATGGAAATCAGATCCTATTACATATAAATATGTTCAAGTCGTAATGTATCTTAGGTGAAATTAATTATTACGCACCCTCTGATCCAGCTTTTGAATATGTATTGTTTACCAAAACGTCAGCAACAAGACATTGTGACTCTATAGTCGATGCATTCTCATTAGGTATGTGAAGCGCATCGATCATTTGGAGTGCATGTTTGAGTGAGTTTGCATTTGGCGGATAATACACCAAATGATTATAAAAATTTATCACATCAGCTACTTTTATTTCCGGTTTGTAATTTGCCATTTGCCGTGAAAAATCCACTGATTGAGAGCGAAATTTCTGGGACAAACTTCCGTTGTACAATTCTTTACATATGGAAGAAGAAAAAATAAAAATGAGTCAGAATTAATACGTCTTTGATTAGTACATGTGATGCCAACAAATCGTTACATTTCATTTTCGTAGTACTTATTTCTGAAATTATACCATTAAAACCACGTTTAGCTATGATATCCAAAGTATCTGCTAACAGTGTCAACTTCAGATGCTGGCCAGGGTCAAGCCGACCATAAATTTCTATAATCCTCGGATTTTTCTCCACTTCGTCAGCAAATTCGTTACTCACTATAAATCCCTCTCGAGCCAGTTTGGATGACGGTAATACTAATTGGTCCCAAGGAAGTTTACCATGCAGTGAATGAGTGAGCCCCAACCCTTTCAAAACTGCTGGTAATCGAACGTTTGTGCTGCCAAATACACCTGTTTGGAACGTAAGCACATGCTTTTTTTTAAATTTTACAACGTGGGACTTAAATTAAATAGATGGTGCAGGTTATTCTTTTAGAAATGTAGCTTTTTATCTCAATACATCAAACATATAGACATCTGCGTGTTTTGTAATTGACATACAGCGCTTTCGAAATAGAATAACATCACATCGTTCAATTTGATTATGGCTTATAAATTGTACATGTCTCTAATACTGCAGGATTACGTACCGTCTCTCGTGTTTCTTGCAAAATCAATAACCACCGGTTTCACTCGGTCCTTGTGACTATAGATCATCGCGTAACCACCGCTAAGAATAAAGATTTGAAACTATTGTATGTCGATTGAAAAGAGGTTTAATACTATCACAAATCCCAAAGTAATTATTAAAACAAATAGTAATAACAGTCTTTTTTGAATAAAAAAAAAATAAATTGTTATGTCATTTCACACAATTATCAGTTTTGTAGGAAAATTTTTTATTACATATTTTTATAGATAGTTATAATATTCTGTTGTAGACGTGTTTCTTTATTTCAATATTTTGAAAATTGACAGAACTTTGACAGTATAAAAGTCATGACAATAGGACATAACAACCCAAAAATCTACCACAGTGAAAATCTACCTACAATGAATCTATATTACCTAAAACTTTGGCAATATTCATAAGCTTGAAAAAAGAACAAAATCACTAGATATATTGGACTATTTTTGACTAGATGCAATAGTAAAATCACAACAAGGATATTGTTACGAAGTCTCAATTATGTAAAAGCTAAAAATTCATGCATAAAGGTCAGTAATGTTGAACTCATGTTACAAATTATATTATGAAATTATTACAAATATGTTGAAGACTCATCTAACTTACCCACCAAGACCTGTTTTATGGGGACTGACCACTGCCATACAAATTGTTGCAGCTACTGCTGCATCTACCGCATTTCCACCTTTCCTTAGTATGGTCGTTCCAATTTCCGAACAATTTTTTGAATCAGTTGCAACAGCTCCATGTCTCTTATCCTATTTAAGTAGAGAAATTAAGTAAGTGTTTTTTAAATTTCTCTCTTCAATAATTCTTGGTAAGGTTTTGAAAAAAAAAAAAAACTATTTCCAATTTCGAAGTGTAGCTGATAAGCTCTGCATTTTCACAAACAACTGTGTAATCTTTTTACCATTGTGAACATCCTTCATTTTTTCTATTCTGTCTACAATGACTGAGATTCTGATTGATTTCTGAATTTTCGGCTACAGTTTTCCGAATAATTCAAAAAACTTGGATTATCACTTACCCCTGATACATTTTCATTGTAAATTACTTCGAGCCCAAGAGCTACAGTGATTGCAATACTTAGCACGGTAAAAGTGACGATCGTAACTTTGAGCCCCCCATCCTCGTAACATTGTAGTCTGAATCTTTTATTACGCCCATGAGTAAGTGGTGCATCCTCTGTTAATCCCTCTGCAAATAATACATGAACAATTAAGATTATCATTTTTGCGCGAGAATTGGAGAGAACCGAATTTATTATGACTTGCACGAATCAATATGAAATAAAAATGAGATACAGTTAGTTCAATACACATCTACACATGAAACTACAAAACTTTGACGATGTGTCTCACTCACGCTGCGTTGCTAATAGTTTTGCCTAGTTGTTATAATTACAACGTTACAACTACCTTGAAAATTTATTCCCTGCAATATTTCAACTAAACTTATAATTTTCACAAATAGTTGCCATTCTATGATGTTTGGTTTGCTTGTTATTTTTTTTTTATCACTTACGCCTATCGTTATAATTCATTATCAAAATGGATAATTAATTGATTGTGAAATTCGTCACAATCATAAGATAAATCAACCAGCGTTTATAACATATATTATGAGAAATCCAATGTAAGCCCTTCAATGTTTACGCTTCCGATCGACCGTTCGGAGTCAGGTAGCAACCAAATATTTGTTGGTTAAGTTCAGTGAACTTGAATGACACGGAATACGCTTGTGTATAATTGGCCTAAATTTTTGCGCCGTATACAGTAGTACATACATACATACGTACAGTCTTTCACTCATGAACTTTATCCACCCAGAAGTGCAAAAAAAATTGTCAAAAAACGGAACATTGTTGATGATTTTCAATACATGACTAACTTCCTTAATAGTTCTACTATGAAAGTTCAATTCTTAAGTCAACGGAGTAATGAATTGTCGAAATTTGAATCATTCTCGTTCATTTGTTTACCTAATAAACGCAATATAAGGATGAGTTTGCTCGGGTAAAGGTAAAAAGCAAAAAATTACCATTGTAACCATTAGCATTTGCTGACAATACCGATTAATTTACGTGTAGTATGCAAGTATTGAAAATATTGCTCCAAATCTAATTAATGGAGTTTACTCATCAAACAGTTATGAAAATGGAAATGAACAGTCTTGTAAACTAACTATGTTAATCAGTGAGATGAACTTCTAACAGTTCGGCACCAACGTTTCATTGAATATGAAGATGATGACAAAGATTATACGATCATGTTGCAGTTTGCTAAAAGGCCTTAACTCTATACTTTCTAGGTTTAACATCAATGATTTTCGATTACCGATTTTAAATAACTGTGTGGTACCGCCAATGAAAACTAACAATTCAGAACCAGAAATTACAACCACAATTCAATGAATAGTACAACCCGATGACTGCTCAATGACCCACCAAATTTATATAATGAAGATGTCGAAATCAAATTTTCCAATCATGTCAAGTCTCCAACTACTGGGAATTGATGAGCTCCCCAGAATTTATAAACCAAAACGTCCAACCAAAAAAAGCAACTTGTGAAAAATGTAACTTTTGATAAAAACAAACGCAGCGCTCAAAATCTTTAAAAATCTAATCAACGAAAACGTTTCTTTTACGCGTAGAGAAGTTGAATCAGTATAATTCATGTTGCCATAAAATGCAAAAAATATCGACGTCAGAATCAATGGTATTTTCTTTATTTGCTTACATAGCATATGTTTCTACTTCACTGTTTAATACTATTCAAGTTTGACACTTACGAAGTGAATTAAAAAATCAAAAACAGAATTTTATTGAACAAAATACTGAGTTTGTTTTTTTCGGCAGTAATATTTGAAGAGTAAAAGTCTTCAATTATTTTACATCAATGGTTGTTCGTGAATATGCCAGAATAATCGAGTCAAGCTACTTGTCAACCCTAATTGTGAATAAAACGGCAGGTTCTTACTTTCACACCATTTCTTTTCATCCTCATATAGGTATGTTCTTTTGGCAAAAAGTGTTACAATGAACAATATAATACCTATAATATGCACATAAATATGGATTTATTCAAACTATTTGAATCTCAGTTTCTTTATTTGTACTTTATGTATCGATTGTTCAAATACACATTTGAATATTTTATAGAGGCATATGCGTTTTATGGCTCATGCTTCGTAGTTCCTAATGCACGATACACTCGAAGTTCGAAACAATAATTGAAAAAACTTTGCCACAAATTTAAAGAACAATTTACCAATTGGTTAATAATTTTGGAAAAAATCGTTATATGTGGTGAAAACGTTTTGTCAAATGATTGTGGTATAAGTCCATAAATATATATTCATTAAAATGAACCTTCGGAACTTCAAGTACATGATAAACAAAGAAATTGAGGAGGTAATGACATTGTTTATGTACAAATTTCCCATTTCTAGGCTTTATTCAAATGGCTTTTTAGCTATTCTATTCATGTGAGCATGTCATGCAACTTTAGAATATTTAACAGTTCAACTACAGCGGAATAATTCTATTGCAGACTAACTGAATGCCAACTACAATATCGTGGATCATACAAAACTAATTTGTTGGACCTGAATATAAATGAATAGGGTGTTCAGTCATAACGGAATTTGGTAATAACTGGGGAAAAAAACTGTAAGTGTCGGAGAATTTTACAGCGCTTCTGGTACTCACCAAAATTTCTTCAAACTAGGAAAATTTTTTTTCAAAATAAAAGAATTCGACTGATAGATCAGGCTTTATGAATCCACGCCAAGTTGGAGTGAGTTTGATTTTTTGTTGTCACTTGGTAACCGTGAAATCTCTAGTTGAAATCTGACAAGGAATTATGATCAATAAATGAAAATTTAAAGAAGAAGTATATTAGGGTGTGCAGTAGTTATTTTTGCCTGAGAATATTTGAGATCTCTATTATATAAGTTAACAAATCTTGACGACGAGTAGCATGCAACACTCAAACTGGCTGCACTGAATAAGAATACTTGATAATTGTAAGGTAACTTAAACCTAACGTACAGTAAAATTGCACAAGTCATTAAATTCATAGGAACTCTAAACCAGTTAATAATACTAGCACGGTGAGTTTCTGGAATTACAATTCCCCTCAAGTACCCGATAGCAGGATAGTATATTCCTATCGCAACTTCGTAGCATAGAAATGAGAACAAACATAGGTAAGTTCCAAGTACTTCGCTAGACTTGTCCGTTTGAATGTAAGAACCGTACGTGCACATAGAAATACTAAAGAAACTAACAAGTATAGAAATGTTCAAGAGACGTTCGCAAGATAAGCGAAAACGTGAATGCAAAACTGTGTAAAAGTAGCTACCAAGCATTATACACATCATAAAAAAGCTAAATATAACGCCCTGACTTGGGTGAATTGGTTCCAAGACTGGAGTCCATAAAAATACGAATACATACATCACTGATTCATACAATGATTGAACTATACCTAAGTACAATAAAATTCTATTATGCTTATTTATGATTAGCGTCAAACTACTCTCGTACTTTTCTTCCTTAAAACTATGACTAAGAACAGGATTTTCATCCCAAAGAATGGCACAGGAATAACCTGCAGCTACGAGGATTGGGACTGCTAATAAAAACGGAGCTAGAGGACCCATATCTAACTTGTCAACAAATATGGAAGATACAAATCCAGCAAGAATCGCAAGAAGTCCGTTGTAAAATGTAGATTTGGTTAATGTTAAATTAATCCAATCCTTTTCCAAATCATATTTGATCAAATGTTGCCCAATGTACCATGATTCAAAGGTAGAAAATAATATGGACGTAGATATACCGCCGAGTATTCGGCCAACGAATAAAACACTGAAGCTATTGTAAATCTTCAAGAGGCAAGCCAAAGAGTACAAAATACTGTAAATGACGCATAGTTTCTTTCTTCCAAATTTATCAGCTAAATAACCAACAACAATGCCAAATGCTGTACTACTTGCAAAACCCACAACGTACAGCAGCAAGACATCGGCACTGCTGTATCCGTAATGGGTGTATAATCTATATATGTAGGGGCCTTGAAGCCAGTCGGCAAATGTTGCTAATAAAAATACCAGCAGATATTTTCTGCACAACCTTGAATATATCAATTTGTCCGATAATTCCATGTCCATTTTTGTTCAAGAACAAAAAATCTTGCTTAGTGTTAGACATCAGTTAGCTTGTGACATGGATAGGCACTTTATGATTACTGGAGATGGCACCCAACATTGACCTGCAAGTAAAGAAATAACAAGGTGAAGGAAAAATGAGATAGTTGTAAGGCAAAAGATTAGAATACTGTAATTTAAGGATACGTTAAGTATCAGGAGTGGGTCTTTATGTTTATATAGAATGTCACCTTACTTTTATATGTCGAAGTGATCGATCAATCTTGATGAAAACAGTTTTGTGCATTTCCAAAATGGAGAAATTTAGTGATCAGTGAGATATGAATAGTAATTTTTCACAGTTCAAATAGGACTGAAAGATCTTTCATCTTCTGATACAAATTAATTATTTTTTAGCAGCATGACACGAACAATCATGAACTGCTTTTTCTCGCATCATGTTTTCAAACAAATTGCAGCTGAATGCAATGTTAAGTCCCTATAGACCCTATTATAGAGAAAATTGAAAACTATCATTCTTTATAATAGTGACAAATTGTCTAAAGTGTTTCAAGATGAAAACCGGAAGAGAACTATATTCGATGTACCAAAATATCGAGAAAAAGATATTTACAGTTACTAACATTTGATTTTCAATCATTTTAAGCAAGTTTCCACTGATGAAGAAAGTACTCTGCTTAATTTTCCTCACTTATCTGTGGTTAGTAGGGAGATCAGTGGATGTCCTGTACAACTAAGTTCACAATAATTATTTTGTTATTTCAAGTTATACCAATGAAGACCAGACCCAGGCGTTTTGGTAATTTATTTCATGCTGAATTCAAATCCAGTCTCATTGTGCAAAAATGACTATGAAGGCTCTATCAATTGTTTCATATATTTCATAAAACAACGCGAATTGAAATTTTTTGAGAATATGGCTCGATAACAAGAGTGGTTGCTTAGATTTGTAATCAGTGCCGAAAATATCACACATGTATCGTCCAATACATTGCTATCAAAGCCTTTAATCACAAACTTGGATCAATTTGGAGTAAATTAACTGCCAGACACATTATGTGGAGGGTTAAGTATTTTCTTCCAGCTGTTGACCATTCGATTTGACTAAAATTAAATTTGTGAATAACTGAAAACTTAGTTGCTATTTATTGTTAACACTATAAATCGTAAATATGCGTACAAATTGTCTTTGGACAGTGCCCGACTTGATGCACCGTTTACTGTTTCATAATAATCCAGCTAAAAATCGAAGGATTGCCGCCTTGTTTGCCTCTTTGGTACAATACCAAGATTCAGTAATAACATTATAGCAACTAATCCTCATAACCAAAGACGCAATAATATTTTTTGTATCGAGGTTTCAAAAAATTCGTCGCGCGATCAGCAGTCAGCCGCGAGGGCACCCACAACCCAATATGGCTGCCACGTGAGCAACACGCGGATCATGCATGATAGATGTGTTTTATACATAGGTATGTAATCGGCTACAAGAAATGAATATTTGGAACTAATTTTGGAGGTGCTTGGTCGGTAAGCGCTTGTCGGTAACCTATCAATATTCTGCCGCATTTAACATCACGGAGGCAATAGATGTTTTCATTTGTTCAGTTTGGACTGCTGATTTCTAGAGAGTTGTGTTGTGTCATTTACGACTTTCTTGATGCTAAATACAGCAGTGTATTTGTCAATTACTGACATGAGCTTACCGACCGTGCAACTTGATAATTAGCTTGCTAGCTAAAACCTATGCCGTGTCAGATAGCGCTACAAACAGCTGACACGAAAAATATCCGACAGTTTGACGCACGAGTCTCGACACTCTCGACTGCTTTCGACAGTCGACTGGCAGTGGTCAGTAGAGACCCGTATTGTGTGTCGTGCAATAGCGCGATTTGTTATTACTTTCACGTCGTACTTATCGGATGATTGCGTTTCGGAATAATTAGAAGAGCTATTTGTGAGCAACCTAATTTGGACAGATGGGAAAATTTCGCATGTGAAAAATCAAGGTGAGTTGAACGAGTTTTCTTCCGCCAGAAATCGTCAGCAATTACATAGATCGTTAGGAGTATGTACGTAAGTATTGTTTCTCCCGACGGTATATTCCCGATTTTTTTCCTTCCTTTATTCTTTTATATCTAATTACATCTTTTTGTGCAAGTTCTCGCGTGCTTATGCTGCGTGTTAACAACGCTATTTTATTTATCTTCTACAATCATTACATAGTATCGATTTTACGCGGTTCGCGGTTACGTTATTAACTTCCAACTCCAGTACACGCGAATATTTGAAACCCCTTTATTCGATCAGCGTACCTATACATCTAACTGATATTTATTTGAAACTCGTTTTGTGTACGAAAGAGTTATTACGTAAGTGCTGACCTTTAGCCAAACTTGAAGTTTCCCAAACTTTTCTCCACAACATTCCCAAATTTGCATTGAATAAACTCTTCGAACGTCATTGGATTCATTACGTACCGTTTCAATACTTTATTTGTTGGTTATCATACAATTTATTTCCAAAGTTTCGTTACAGCACTTATATTATGAAAATTACCACCACTCATAACATTCTACTATCATTGTAAATTTTCCAATGATAATGTTGACTTATTTGATCCCTACAGTAAATTGAACGTCACGATTAAAGATTATTTTATCTAACGATACCATGATCCCTGTTTTTGATAGTCAGCTTTGACACATCACTTACTGTAAGACTTTAATTTTAATCATTTATGCATAAGAAGACTGGTCTGTAGAAACTCTTGATGTATTCACTTTGGTGCTAATAATTTAAGATAAGGATTATTTAGATTCGTTACATAACTCTATAGTCAACAACGCTATTACAGTTTCAAATTTCTTAAAAATCTACTGAAATCATTTCATAAATCAACAATAAAGGTCGTTCATTTCTTTCAGCAAGAAATTTAAGTTAAATAAAATATCAATTTAATATAATTAAGAATCTTGACCAGACTAAATTTGCAGCATTTCTAAAAAATTTTTACCTCAACAAAAGTCTGAGACTTGGACAGAATTATTTTGTGTTAATATTTCTATTGGAAATTGGGTTTCAGGTGTTGTATTTAATGACAGAAGTTCAAGTAGAGTATTTATATTTTATTTATTATTCAGACGACTATCCTTATTCTTCCTTTACAACAAGATTATTTATGCTCATATTCCAACAATTTCTAATCTTATCTGGCTTAACCTGGCTCAGGCGGTGTATCATCTGATTAATGCTACACTCGAAGTCCAATTTCAATTTGACTGTTAATATCTTGCAAGTACTTTGCTGCTATAAATTCTTGTATTAGAAATTTTAATGTGAAATTGAAATAATAAATTTATATTTCAAATGCCACATTAATTGGTCGATCGATTTGTTCCGATTGAATGATCTGCGTTAACAATCACACTTTTTACTACTGTGATGGCAAATTTTTCTTTTGACTTCGTTGTTTTCTGGTCATGCATACGTCTACCTGAAATAATTTTTTTGTTTTATTTTATAACAATATGATTAGCGTGTTATACAATAGCACCAATGTTAGCGATCAATGTTAGCTGAGCAATAAAGTTAATTACCATTGTTGGAATAGAATTTTTATCAGGAAGTCATACATGTCAGCTACTATTTCGCATACAATTGCAGGCGTGCCTATGCCACGTAAATAAGTTACCGACACTAATAATCACCTTACTCGGCAGTATACATCTGTGCGTATATTACACATAAAATTTATGCCATTCCGGCGTGTAATGCACATGATTTCGATGCACATACTTTTTTAGGAACTTACAGAATGAACTGTTTCAGATTCTGTAATGAACACATAAATATAATTGAAAACGTTTGTTTCAGAGCTACCATAGTTCGTACCACAGCAACCAAATATCGCAGCAATAGAATATTCTCATCATAAAAATGTCCACATTTGAGGATATGATTGTGGAGGACAGAGGAGACTTAGCTTCAGGAGGCGAGTCAATAGTCCGTCATCGTATTCCATGGAGCGATCGAGTTTCCTTAAACAGCGATATACCGGGCTTGCACGAAGTGAACGACCTATTAGATGACGATGATGCTAGTTGCCTTGGTGAGGAAGAAGACGGTGTTGGCTGTCCTCTACCTTCTACACCAGAAGATGACCATCTATTAGATTGCGAGGTATACCTTCCTCAATATTTGAAAAGTCAATTAAAGTTCGATTTCACTTCTTTATTTCACTATTTTATACCACTGCCTGTTGTAGCTCTGGTTGATATTTCAGCAAGGCGCTAACTGGAAAGGACTACGTGGTTGGTCTTTACTCTCATTTATCGTCATACTGTTTTTTTATTTCAATTTTCAAGGCAACTTCAGCACTCTAGTATAAATTGTAATAATTTAGATAAAACAAGATAGCCCGTAGGTATCCATCGGTATGCTAAAGTATTTTATGTAATCAGCAATTGAACATCATTTACTATGGTACTCTTCCTATTATTTCAGATGACAGAGGTACTAAAAGCTGGGGTACTGAGCGATGAAATAGACCTGGGAGCTTTAGCTCATAATGCAGCTGAACAGGCCGAAGAATTTGTCCGTAAAGTAAGTATTTACGAAAACTTATTTCTCGATTTTATTAAAGACTTTGCATATCCTCAGTCACTTCTTTTCATCGGCAAAAGTGTTTTCTGGAATGAAATTTATTATAACATGCTACATAGCCATTTGCGAAAATATATTGCCATTGGTAAACTGAAAGGCATTTTTACTTGTATACTTCAATGCTAAGCATGTTTTTGACAAGCAGTTACCAGTATTGTGAACTGTATTCATTTATTATTTTTGTTTTTAATGAAGAGCTGTGTTTCTTTGTAAAATGTGTGCAGTTGCACACCGTTTTTTATTGATTACAAATAACATAATTTCTGTAAAGTTAGTTTAACTCTATATTACTTTGCCTTTGTACCTTTTTTCTGTAGTTTTACTGACAATGAGTAATATAATAGTGCAGGTAGATTATTCTTATATTATTCTACCCAGGGATTCTCATGTGAGATTACTTGTTTTGGACACAGTGATTTTTATATTATCTCTGTATAAAGTACAACAAAATTTTACGCTTAAGTCTGACATATTTTTTTGGCACTAGAGCACTTTATATTTTTCGATTCTTTTCTAAAAAATCTTACTCAAGTGTATTTTTAACTGTTAAATTGACAGTTTTTATGAAAGTATCGGGATACATTCCAGTCTTTGGTATACTTGTACACTGATTAAAAGTCATAAAATAAAGCCTTAATTAGATTCCATCGTTTTAGTGAAACAAAATATCTACATTTAGCCAGTTTTGAGCTATTCCCATTTTTCGAAGTGATAACAATTTAGGGACATGTAGGAAAAGAAATGTTTGTTTCAACCAAATATGAATTCATTTAGGTAACTGACCTGAATATTTTGTTGACTTTCTAAGTCGTTTTCATCTTATGCATTATTATGATTAAAAGTAGTTTCCAAAAATAATTATATTTCAACCAGTATTAATTTTAAAAAATCTTCGAAATCAGTTATCAAAAAAAATTTGTATTTCGCAAAAATAAAATAATAATAATAATAATAATAACAATCGAACTTTTTCCAAAATCTGCGCTCTTCAAAATCTTGTGAAGTATTGTATAGTTCAGAATGTATATTTGCAGTTATCAAAAATTTTGCACAAATCAAATATTCCTCTAAAGTTTCCTGTGGGTTTGAGAAATTACCCAGAGACAAAATATGCAAGTACAGTAGAACCTCGATTATCCGAACTCCCACTATCCCACCCTCCGTTATCCGAACCATGGCGCGACTTTTTTTTTTTTACAATAAAAATGCCTTTTTTTCGTTTGTTTTTCGTTCGAAATGCTGCTCGTCAAATGTTTTCAACGATCGCTCGACAGAAGTACTCTCAAACGAATAAAAAAACGAGCTTCGTTATGCTCGAAGACAAGTTAATTTCGCAAGGAGTCATTAAGAATTGCTACAAAGATACGTATCGTTGATAAAATTTTTAATTCACACGGAATAAAACTTGGCTGAACAATTTACAAAAATTCGCTGTTAGAGATAAATAGAATGGCATCGTCGTGTTCCATGTAAGACTTCTGATTCTTGTTTTTTTTTTCTTCTGTCCAATAATAATTTATCGAAGCGACTTTGTCGTTAAAAAATGAATACTACGAATATTACCCGAGAGCGTTACAAACGTATGAAAAAATATATATTTTAGATTGGTCGAAGAAAAAATAAAATGAACATGATTCCGAGATAATTTGTTGTACGTCTGTAATATCAATTTCTTTTTGAACGAATAAAAAGTTTTCACGAAAACTTTTTTTTTTAGTGACCTTTGCGATAAATTTCAGTACTGAGTCTCGTCGTTACTTATTTCTTTTACCAAATAGAATAGGTTTGACGAAAGCAACGTAGGATAATTTTCAGTACATATTTTTCCCATATGGAATATGTTAGACCGCTATCTACGAAAACGCATATCTATTATCCGAACTTTGGATAATCAGAACTAGGCCCGGTCCCGATGGGTTCGGATAATCGAGGCTCTACTGTAATACGAGTTGAAATAAAACCTTAAAATATATTTTCATCAGGTTTGGGAAGCATCGTGGAAACAATGCCATTTCCGAAACTTGCCTAGATGGCTGCAGGATAATGATTTTCTACACGCTGGACACAGACCACCTTTGCCATCCTTCTATGCTTGTTTCAAGAGCATCTTCCGTATTCATACTGAAACTGGCAATATATGGACCCATTTGCTAGGTAAGATGTGTTTTATTTTTTTTTTAGTCTTGTGGCAGTAATTACTTCAACCTGTGTACGTTTGATACAATTATTTAGTGCACCATTCAGCAGAGGATCTAGTACTCATAAAGCTGGGATTTTATACACCAAAATATGAGAAATAAGAGAAATAATCAGAAATGAAGATAAACGCTTAGAGAATCCGCGTTTATGAATCAATTTTCAAATTTGTACACGAAATTCGTATTTATTTTTCATGATTTGCTACAATTTCTGTGGATACGTCAATCATGCTATTGACTCTAATATAAAAAGAGAGCAATGTATCGTGCTCTTTTTATCTTGTAATTAATTTTTTTTTTGAAATGGCTTACTTCAACCAAAATATTTGTTACTTGAAGAACAAAATACTTGGTATGAACATCTCGTGTCTCAAGGATGATTAATGGAAATACGTGTATCAATTAAAGGGATAAAACCATATTTATATAGCTCCAATGGTTTATCCGTATGGTTATACAATCTATGGAAATTAATTACCTAAAGGTTGTCCATATATTACATGATAGTATTTTCACACTTTCTTGTCACTTTCTCCCTTCAAGAGACTGAACCATATCATAGAAAATCCTTTCACTTTGCTGGAATTACATAATATTTACGAAATTGGGTTATATCACAAAATTTTTTAGAGTTATTGAGAAAACTTTTTATTTAAATTATTTCGAAACAGTAAAGAAACGTTGTTTCGGGTGTTTATTTATTAAAGAATCATATTTTAGGAATATTCAAAAATCTTTTATTGAGAAAATAAGTATTGGTGTTGATAACAGCATAAACATTATGAAAATAACAATCAATTTAGCATCGGTGCGCAGTTCGAAAACTTATGGGTGTTCTCTATCACTATTATTTTTCTACAACGCTATAACTGATTTCCATCCCTCTGTCAATATAATAGAGTAGTGACAGCGACAATGTATTTCTCACCAAACTCATATCATGCAATATATAGACAACCCGGTAAAGCACGCATCTTCAGTAGCCAAATTTCTGAAATCTGCTTG
The DNA here is from genome assembly GCF_021155785.1 of Neodiprion fabricii. Lineage (NCBI taxonomy): Eukaryota > Metazoa > Arthropoda > Insecta > Hymenoptera > Diprionidae > Neodiprion > Neodiprion fabricii. Next base: position 23,425,558 of record NC_060239.1, read on the forward strand.
TGAAAAAAGGTTGACAAATACCTACATCATTGAACAAAAATATGAAACAAAAAGTGTGCATTGAAGGTACATATTACCTGATATAATGGATATATGATAGTTGTTCCCGTACATTTTCATCTTACTGAGTAATTGTATTTTTACATTACAGGATGTGTAGCATTCATAGGAATAGCAATTTTCTTTTTAACCCAACCACCCGTCGAAATACAATTAGAAGAAAAATTGGTGTTTGCTGCATTTTTTGCTGGAGCTATAGTGTGTCTGGGAATGTCTTTTGCCTTTCACACGGTCCACTGCCACAGTGAATGTGTAGGAAAGTTGTTTTCAAAACTGGATTACTGCGGCATTGCTATGCTGATAATGGGCAGTTTTGTTCCATGGTTATATTACGGATTCTACTGTGATTATCAACCAAAATTGATATACCTATCAGTTGTTGTTGTCCTCGGCATTACTAGTATCGTTGTTTCCCTTTGGGAAAAATTCAGCGAGCCAAGTTATAGACCACTTCGAGCAGGAGTTTTCATGGGCTTTGGCCTCAGTGGGGTAAGTTCTAACTACTAGCTGTTCATTTGCCTACTTGTCCGCTTACGTTATCATTGCATATTCGGTTTTTACCAGTTTATTTTATCGTTAGATCCCTGCCTATTACATCAAAGTTACTATCAGTGAGGTCTACTTTTCTCGCACAAACAACAATCTGTTTGAAGGGTTCTCGGTTTTCATCCAACAAAATGTGAACTAGAATAATTTATATGACACTGTCAATATAGTAAATTGTGGTATTTGCTCATTTTATACAGGATTTTAAATCGTTTGAATAATCAAATGATTTCCAACAATCTGACATACAATCTTACCAGTGAAATCAAAGACCAATGTAAAAGTTTGAAATCTTTTTTCAGAGCCTTAAATAGTTTTAAGATATTAAACCTAAATTTCTCTGAATAACAAAATTATTGATATCAACAAATATTATAATCACCCGATACAATATAATAACCTGCTATACTATTTCTCAGCAATTCAACAAGGTTTCGCTAATAACCTGAAAATTTTATCGTAATTATTACAATGCAGAGATTTTTAGTTTAGATAGTTTGAAAAGTGCAGAATATTCCGGCTCGAATTGAAATCTCATAAAATCCTGTGTGTTAGATTTGAATTCTGATAAAAGTTACGCAATTGGCATCAAGCCAAAAATGTGAAAATCCACAAGAACTTGTGCCTTATCTTTATTTGTAAATTGTAAACATGTATCCAAATATTTTTCTATATTTACCTTTCTCCTACAATAGGTGATACCAGCTGTTCATTACGCCATTGCTGAGGGCTGGTTTAAAGCGATAAGTCAAGCATCTTTGGGATGGTTGATTCTTATGGGGTGCCTTTATATCTTGGGAGCCATGTTTTACGCATGGCGTGTCCCAGAAAGATTTTTCCCAGGAAAATTTGATATTTGGGTGAGTTTCAGTCTTAATCAAATGAACACAGTTAGTGGACTAGAAATGTTAATCCAAATAAAAAAATTTTTAAATTTAGTTTCAGAGTCACCAAATCTTCCATGTGCTTGTTATAGCCGCAGCGTTTGTTCATTACCATGGGATAACAGAAATGGCAATGTATCGAATGACAGTTGGTGAATGCGCTGATCCATCCCAAGCAATAGTGTTTTAATTGATTTATCTTTAGAGCTTTATCGTTCGCTTTTAATGCACGCTCGAATATTCATCTGCAGTGTTTTGAAACTATCCTAATGAATATTTTTCTCTTCCTCTTATCATTTTCCAATTTTCTTTTCTTGTGAACGAGCGTGTGGTGCAAAGTTTCTAATTTAACAAGTCAAACATTGTTTTACACTAGATCTGGTACCTCAAATGTTTGGTAAGAGTGCTATTGACATTTTCCAATGATAAGGGAAGTCCGTTATATCTGAATCAATATTATTGTACAAAATTGCACAAACTGAACAGTATACGACGTTTTTTGCTTATTAATTTTTTAAATTTCAAAGAAATTTTACTCCCAAATTTATTTTTTGACGGATGCCATTTCGTTATTTTGATGTAAATTTTGATGAATAATGTTTCTCGGAAGGATTTTTTACACAAGCCGTTTTCTCATAAGGTGAAATAAATTATCCAAAAGTACTACCGAATATTCTTTATAATACGTAGTTATCTACATCTTTACAGTTTTTTTTTTAGATATAAACGTTGTACCAGTTTGTGAAGATGTGAGAAATTTTTATTGCTCTTTAATAAATGATGTTTCCAGATCTTTAAAACACATTGCGTTGGCTGTCACATACTACGGAATAATATTACCGATGATTTGTTCCCAAAGGTTAATCTTAAATACCAGAGCACGGGATTTAAGCCATTAGTTACTTAAGTAATCGATTCCATGTAATTAACCGAAATGTTACAAAAGATATCGAGCAAAAATTGGAATTGTTATTCTAGGAACTATTCTATCCGCCTTTGGTAATATAGCAATTTAGTTGATTCTTAGTACAATTTAGGTTTTCATTAAGTCACTACTGCTACCAATGTTATGTTTCTAGTAATATGTGTTATCATTGTCATTATTAAGTAGAAACTGCTTAATTTGAATTTTTATGATTATTTAATTTTAATTATTGCGATGTAGATCATAATGCTGAGATATTAAATTATTATCGAAGTTGAAATATTGATGAACTATTTTTAAATGCTTTAAGTGGGAACTGTGGGTGATGAATAATAATATACGACCAATATGATAATTGTTAATTATTGAATTATATTCTACGAAATTTTTGGACTGATAATATGTATAAAAGATTTCATCCCTTTCGTTGATAACATTATGAGTACAATCGTGTCTTGAATATTAAGATGCAACCGGTCGACAAAGCATAACTAACAATTTGCTAATAATGGTGTAAATCAAACTCAGAACAATATATATTACTAACGTCCCAGAATCGAATACATATACTATGTTCACGTCACTAATTACATTTTTCACCTCAGTTCTACAACAATAGTACCACATATTCATAAACGATGAAATGTAAGAATACTGAAACAAATTTTTTATGTTTTCCAGAAAGTTTCATGTATCTTCCACTTGAATAATTCTTATTACAAATATCGCTAGCTCTGCAAACAAATTCTGGGCTCTATTTTCTTGTATACTTAGAATTTTTAATATTTATAACTGAATAAATGATGTTGCAAATTTTTTACACAAACGAAACACCCTATAGATAAATAAATAAATAAATATTATCTACCGTAAATTATGAACATGCGAGATATTTGTTTCCACTATTCGGTCTATGCGTTAATTGTTCATTAATTAGTGTACTGTTTTACTTCGAGAACATGAGTGTACGAGTGTATCGTTCGAAACTTGATGGTAATTTAGTTTTTTTGTAGTAGAAAAGTGTATAAAATTCTATTAAATCGATCATTTTTAAAATTTTTTTGCGATTGTATAACCCAAATTCATTGGGGTAATAATATACACACACATATATATATATATATATATAGGTATGTATGTATATATATATATATATACGTATTGTAAAATGAGTCGAATATATAACTCGAAATGTATTTTTTAAACAAATTCATGTAGAACGATGATAATCGTGTTAGAGTAATGAATGTAAAAGAGTATATTAAAAATTGCATATATTTTCCAACAAAGTGAACACCAACCAATAAACAATTAATTACAATACTGTAACAAGATTACGAAATTGTTTTCTAAAACATGTAATGCATAACTATAAATCTAATCACATAATACAGATTTGGTTAATATATGCAAGCGAGAAATGAATACTAAATTGTTGTATTTTCATTCAATGGTATAATAAAAATTTTATACTAAGAACAGATTTCTCACTGATACCTTTTAAATATGAAATTGAAAAACAATGTTTTGAGTTTTAGATGCGGATTAACGTTTATGACGAATATTCGTATGCAAATTAATTCGTTAATTCATGTAGTTTGGAACTAGCCAAAGAACGCATAATTTCAGTTTCCATTGTTTTTATAGTAAAAGTACTACTTACAATCACAAAATACATGTATATGGTATGATACAAGTAGCAAAATTTCTAGTTATATTAAGACAACTGAATCCCAATCTCGAACAATTCCTCGTAGCTCATATCCCATAATTGAGCACTGAATAATGAATTCAAAATTCGTAACCAAAATGCGTTAATTCGCTCACGTTATATAACATGTTTGTCAACGATTTTGAAAACAACAGAAACAGTTTTTTAGCGTGATCCTGAAAGCATGATAAAATTTGTTTTACAATTTTCAATAAAAGGTAGCAAACTATTATTGTACGTTGAGAAAATTCCAACAACCCATGTAAAAATGTTATTTATTAATTTTCTGTTTTCAATGTCTTTGAAATCTAAGTACAAATAACAAATGTAACTCATATTGATATTGTATACACATGTATTCATAATAACGAAATTGATTCAAATGGCACATAACTAGTTCAAGGTGTTACATAAGATATACTGCACGTATTTTATTATAAGGATGGACAAGACAGTGATTGATTCTCAAAAAAATCAAACTTGGAATTATAAAAATACGGTTATGCCTGAGTGACGATCTAGTTTTACATCTATATCATGGTATCACAATTCATTTTCTCAGTGACAAATTAATGACCTGGATTTTTAACTTATATACAAGTGATTCGTGGTAAAGCTGGAATGCACAACACTGTTGGAATTGACTAATGGAAAATGTTGAACCCTTCCACTTGACCACGCGATTGTCAGGCAAGCGCCTCCAAAGTCAGAATTAGAGTCAAAGTCCTGCTGGAAGTTCATACAATTCGGTACCTCTCCAGGAAAGCCTTTAATCAAGCACCCTTCAGCTGCGTCAGCTGCTATTGAACCTGCCTGCAGTTTCATTGCAAACACGACAACGATTGGACTATCCTGTGCAACATAATGACATTTTAATATGTTATCTCACTCCGCAACCAAACATTTTTTTATGGCAATTACATAATCGGTTTGGAGGGGGGTACTAACCCGAAATATAATGGCAAGATATTTTCCTGTAGGATCCCACTCCATAGCTATCACTCGACCTCCAAGACATTGTTGTTCATGCTGATCGGAATATAAAATTGTTTTTTTCAGATCAATTATAGCCGTGGCAGCTTTAACGTCGTTATTTACACCTGAATTTTTCAAGTCAAAAATATTTTCTTGTAATGGCAGTGAAAATACTATCTCTGGAACTTCGGTTGAAACAAATAAAAGCGTAAGATCTGGCCCGAAACAAGCTGCAGCAACCCGACCGTTTGGGACCATCCACTTTTCGGATTTCCAAGATGAGCCGTCTCCAGTGTTCCATATTCTGTAGAAGAATTGCGTGTCATAGGTATAATTATTATTCAAGGAGAAATTCCGAAGCATCAAAATATTTGCACAGAAAATTATCCATAGTTATTGTTACGAGAAGATTTTTCTCGAGTCGTTTACTAAATTTGATGTAATAAACCAAATGATGAAGATATATTCATCTGGCATGACAAAACATGTTTCCATCGAATCTTTACCTGAAGACAGAATGAGTGGATGCTGCCAGTAGCCTAGAACCACAGTGAGACCATCTCGCAAAGCAGAGTCCGCCCCCTCTGACACATTTTAAAGGGACTGCCAATTCTCTAGATGTATCCCAGATATACATATTGTTATTTGCTGGAGAGCAAGATACCAATAAGTCACCCTGAAATGGATCATAAGGAGAGTTTGAGGAATTCGGGATACAAAGATTATCCACAAAATTACTGAATGAATAAAGTAAAGGTTTTCCTCTGGCTTCCTACCTGTGGATTCCAAGCAACGCTTGTGACTGGGGCATGTCCTCTTTGTCGGAGAGTCAGTGCTTGACTCAGCGAACTGCTAGCTGCTCCCAATTCTACTTTCCAGATTAAAATCCCCATCTGACAAGCAGCGGCCAACTCTCTACCAGAATTGGGCCTCCAAGTCAAACAAGATACGGATTTTTGAAAGCTGTGTCTCAGAACTGCTGCGCCCTGCACGTTCTTGCAGAACACACGAATCCTATCGTCTCGTGTTGCTAAAGCAAGACGTGTACAATGTGGATGCCAGGCTAAACAACGAACCTTTACGAGACAAATTTTAATTAATCACAATAATTGTCATGAGTGTGTAGAAAAGTTTAAATAAAATGAAGTAATAAAGAAGACATCGAAAAAAATGTGAATTTTAGCAAAATTTGGAGGCAATCAAAATTGTCCTTTTCTTTTAACGGTGCTCAATGGCTCTAGATATCGAACTGAGTTTGTTCAAGTTACTTTAGTACAGAAATCTTGTGAACTAGACAATGATTACAATGGCAGTAGCCCAGTCACGTGTGATAGCTATATCAGCTGCGGAACCATAAGTTAGCATCGGTAATCCCTCATTCCAGAATGCTAGCTTGTCCACCAAATCAAACAGGCGAGATAATCTGTAAAAGGAAAGAAAAAATTCAAAATTATAAACATGGACCATAGAGTTTTCAGTAAGAATTGACCAATGACACTAAAAATCCGAATTCTCATTTTGACATTTGACCATTGTAATCTGTGAGCAACAATCTCTAGCATTAAGATACTCAGAATAAAATTATGAAAGCCAGAAAACTTAACCAGGAAATAAAGAAACTAATAATTGAATTTATGCACCTTGTAGTTATCCAGTGTAAGATTTTTGTAACCTGTGCCGGATCCTCTTCTGCAGTTGCGTGAACTGCCTCGATGAAACCCTTGTCACGCCACACGCTTGCAATTTTTTTCAAAGCACTTTCCTGAACCGGTAAAAACATATCTTTGGCCGAAATACCATTACCAGCTTCTCGTATTGCAAGCATATCAGAGCTCACAGTTGCATTGGGATGATCGAGTAGGTAAGCAGCATACGACTGCATGCATATATTCAAATGTTCGCGATCCACGTACCGCAGGCTACCGTCAACCAAACCAACAGTTGCCTCATCATTGAGCAAAGGAGGTTTAAAATCCCCAAGTGAAGGCGTTTGGAATAACTTCATGGCTCTTACTTAGACGTGAGTGTGAAATGCAGTGAATTTTGGCTAAATGTAACATACATACCATAGGTTAGGTTAGATTAGGCTATCAGAGAGAAATAAAATTTCAAAGTGCGAGAAGTAAATCATTCTCAACAGGAATTTAGGCATCGTTTTCAGAAGTGGTTTTACATAACTCGCAAAGAATTATTAATCCGATAAAAATGTATTATTGTTAAAATAATTTAGAACACCGCTAGTCATAACCTACAATTTACCAAAAGATGTTTAGTTACCTTGGCTTGAGATAGTATGTAAATAAAACGTTTACTGTATTGTAACACAACTACAGACAAATATTTAGGATGACATATTTTTACCAATAATATCAGATGAGTTGTGTAAAAAAAATCACTTTACTTATGCGAATCACCATTGCTGAATACTTTGAAATTAATCTTCGCGCCAAATTGGAACACTTGTTCGTTGACTTGTTTCACGAAACGCAGGTGCATTATTACTTGAACCCTGATTCCGCCAGATGTCTCGTGTCGTACCCATTGGTGATGGAATCAGTGATGATGACTTTTCAGTTATAAACTTTCACTTTATCTCGCGGATGTTCTTCTTGAATGCTTCCAGAGAATACTTTACCGAATATTACCTCACTTTGATGAAGTTTTTCTTAGCGCGCTAAAATTATGAACAATCGAGTCATACATGTATCAAACGGACTTAACAGAAATTAAATGAATTTATTTACTGATTTCCAATTATCCCTTCGTGAAAACTTGCACCTTGAATACATTGCATTTGTTCCGATGTATTCAACGTTAACTGCAATGTATTCACTCTTTATCGTGATTCGTTAACCCGAACAAATTCTCCCAATAAATTGATACAAATTGCAATATTTTCGCTAATAATTTTCTATAAATTATTACAACTTCAGTATCCCTAATTTTTGTTCAATAAAAACGTATCAACGTGATTCGAACGGAGTACTTTTATGAGTCGATGACTTCCATTTGTGGAGCAAAAAATTAAACTAGAATAGAGCCAGGTTCTAGTACTTTTTTGTACCTTCGAATTCGCTTTCGCTTGCTGGGGAACAGACATTTGGTCCGGAATGAATGGATCTATGATTCGGTAACAAGCAGCGAAGCTAGAGTATCTTCGATTTCACACGTTTAAGTCAACACAGGTTACCAAGAGGTTATATTTTATTTCGGAAAAGGTTTGAAATGTCTATAGTCTTGCAGAACTCAGTGCCATTGCAAATGACCTCTGTAAGAATTCTGTTTACAAATGACCGATGTTTCGACTAAGGTACGTAGAACATGAGAGATTGCTGCGAGAAACATTAGGGAAAAAAATCGTAATGAATCATATACATGATGTTTATTTCGTATGTAATACTATACGTGTGTATACATGATATTTTTTGAATTTCTAGTACGGTTATACATAGTACGGCATTGAAGTATTCGTTTAATATACCTATACATATGCATATGTCACAGTTTATTTCTGATATTATTTTCTCAATGAGACGATAATCGCTATTGCAAAAACGTGTCCTCTTTCAACCGAGTCCAAAGTTTCTCTGCTTGATAAGGTATAGTCTTACAACATGCCGCGGACTCGGAATTTTTTCACATAGTTAAAACTACCATCGTATAGTAAGACCTCGTAAATTACTTAAAAAAATAGAAAGCAGAATAAACGGAGGTCTGGCGTGTTCACTCGTCGAAACCACTATTTTCTTTTTCTAATTGTTACGGGGTGGGGGGTCATCGATGGTGTAAGTCTTGAATTTCGAGTAGATTCTGCATTAGCTTCAGTCGCCATCTTGAATTTATGAGGGAATTTGTTATCATCAAATAACTCGCCCATTTTCAACTTTTTACTAAAAATGGTCATAACTAAACCTATCGGAAACTTAATTCTCTACAACTATTGTCGCAAAAATTTTTCGTCCATGATCGATATTTTCCAACTTAAACAACAAATTCAAGATGGTAGCCGAAGCCAGAAACTCTGGATGTAGACGACCAATTAACTCCCCCCTCCCCAGCGATTAGAAAATGAAAATGGTAGTATCAAAAAGTTGCGATTTCACGTGTTCGTTTTTGCACAGTAACCGAGTCATATCTGCACGTACGCTCCTGGCACGACGGGGATGGTCTTTGACTTGGAGTGGGGAATCCCTGGACGGCGGTAACGGAGACGAGGGAAGGGGGGGATACGGGAGTTGGTGGGGGAAGATACGGCACGCAGTGGTAGAGGGGAGAGCCGCAGTGTTGAACCGCGATCCGTAGAGCGCGGGTAGTTTTTGATTGCGTCATTGGCTCTGGCCATCGTCGAACTTGAATTTTCAAATTTAGGAATTAGAGGAAAGGACAAGTTTGGTACTGAGGACAGGGGGGAAGTCATGGGACAGACAGTGCCGGGGGATCATGAAGAATACTGAACTGTTCTCATGGTAAGAGATTGCCGGGTGAGACGAGAAGGATTGGAAAACACTAGCGAGAGGAGAAGAGTCGAGTTGCTGCCCAACCCTCGGGGAAATGGGGAAAAAAGGTGCTAAGAGGAAAACTCGGTGGAGGAGCCTGAGCATTGGCGGTATGTTACTTACATTCGTCTTTTATCGCCCGGCACAATTTTTCTCATCAATCGCCGCTTCTTAACTGATGATCAATGCTTATTACGTATTTAGTAGCTTACCCAACGCTCCCTCTACACTCGCGCAATGCAGAGTGTAACCTCTGTAACCTCTAACCGTACGTAAGTACAACGCGTAACCAATATCAGCATTGATCAATTGCCTTTTCGACAATCGGCAATTATTCTAGGACTCAGTTCTTGGGTTATTTGCTGCGGATTAGTAAATCTCAGAGGTTATCAGAAAAATTTAGAACACCTCGATGTTACGGAGAAGATTACTGTCATTGGTCTACCGGTGGAAATATCCGAAATCCATATTTGTCGGTTTATGAAAATTCAACCTCGCTCCTTTTCTACCATTATTTTACGATTTTTATGCTGGTTTCACGTTACCGAAAATGATCAGAAAACTTCTTTGGAAAAAATTATATCCTTGGAATACTTTGCAAGGAAAATTCACAGCTAAATGAGAATCTGTGTCGGAAAATTATTCAATTTTCAGCTAAAATATGGTATTTTATTGAAAAAATTCCAAGACCTCGTACTGCGAATAGAAAATTATTACAATTTTCTGTGTACAACTCTCGTTTACTTCTGAATTTCGTTGTCAATGTGTTTGCAAAATTCGGCCTTTCTTACAGACGTTTGTAAGAACGTTTTTCGCAGCATTTTTTTCGTGAAACCACGTCAATACGGATACATGTAAAATTTCCGGAAGTCGAGCAACCGTCTAAAATCACGTCAATTTTCTAACCCTCGAAGAAAGTCTCGCGTATAAAAACCCACTGCATATTTCCCTGGTAATAATCAGTAACCATGCAATAAACGATCAATATTCAACATCGGGTGAAAACCGTGCAGTAATAAACGAATTGAAAACGAAATGTTTCCTCGGAGTTGGTTCCCAACCTCTGTGGCACGAGAAAAAGAAGAATTCCAGCTGATACAGCCGGCCGCGATCGATCGCGTGTGTAAGCTGAATAGTAGCGAGCGAATAGTTTCAGTAATGTTCATTAACGAGTTCCCAGTGGCTGACTATTATTTAGGAATCAAAACTGGAACGAGTTTCTTTTCTAAGTCAATTTTATGTGCCAATGACCAGAGACGTAAGTGACGTGAGAAACAAACGATACGTTGACCATAGACACATTAAATTTCAATAGAAAGAAAACGCGCTTCAGTTTTTATTACAAAAAAATAGTGAGATACCGGGAACCGATTAAAGAACATTACGGTACGTACATACATACTTACACATACTTAGGTGTAGCTTTGAAAAAGTGACACAAACAGAGTGGATCGAAATTACGGATGTAGGGAAAATATCAGCAGAAAACTGTACGTATTATTTGGGCCGCGTAGTAAAATCGACCCGTTCTCCTCTTCTGTGATACCTGGTCGAAGAAGATATTCTTCTTGGCGCAGGCGGCGCGTTACAGCGAAAGGTTAATCGTGCGAATCTGCCGTTTGTTGTGATACACGTTTTTTTTTTATTTCCGCTTCGTTTCTGCTCCTTTGTATCAAACGTTTAGCATGCACACCTACAGAATTTCTAAGCGCGTCTATCGAGGATTGTAAGGGTAAACCCGAAAGCTTGACTTACCTTCCGTTTTTCTGATACCGCTGTCGAGCTTTAGTCTTCACCCCTGCAACTTGTTAGTCGTAAGTCGGAGGCATCGATCGGTTCGTTTTTTCCATACCTTCCGGCTGTTATCTCATACTCCTCATCGAAGGTGGGTATCTATAGACGTCGAGAACCGCGAGGAGCCCAAAAATCGCAAGTTCGTCGTACATTTCTAATTGTAAGCTCAACCTCGACACTCTGTCCTTAGCCTCCAATTTCAAATGGCCAGACCCTCGTGGCTCGGTGATATACAATATTTATTTACTTGCAACAGAATGAAAATACTGTATTTGGGAAAAGGAAAAGAAATATTCATTTTTCGACAGAAATAAATTCGTTTCATCAGTCACTTTTAATTAAAAGATTGACAATTTTTAGTTGTACTTTTTCAATTGCTGCACGTAAAAATTTATCTGTATTTAAACGAAGGAGTTATTCAATGTGTAAGATATTTATTCATTTCTCCGGGCGTGATGTCGAATGCTATACAAAAAACACTGAATCTTGTTAGTTTAGCGCATGGAAAGTAAGTGAAAAAACGAACCGCACATACGAAGCATCAACCGCGTAACACCTGGTCTTTCTACTCGAGTTAGTAAAAGTGATTTAGGGGTCAATTTTTATTCTCAAAGGTAACGTACAAGAGAATCAAGTGTCAATAAAACGTAACATTATTTGCTTTGTTTTTTATCTCCTGAGGGTGACTTTTGTAATTTACAAGTAAAAGGTATTTAACCCCGAATGTAACATTTGAATTGAATTTAACCGTAGAATAATCAGTGGATAAATTGCATTTTAGTTTTGGTAGACTCAAAAAGAGAGTAAAAGTATACCTTTTTTCATTAACACAATAATTAGTCTTGAGTATATCGTCATTGCAACTTAGAAAAATAATGTAATTATAATTTTATTACCGCTATAAATATTGAATGAAATGCTTGAAATGTATGTAAAATAGTATACGGATCAAAGGCACGGGTATATATATATGCAAGTACACTGGTCACGTGCCGTAACCGTAACACATATGCACATCATATATGTATTTATGGATCAGCCAATTATGCGAACACGCTGATGAATCTAAAAATAAATACATACGTATTATGTATGTTTCTTTTATGTATGTATGGGTTTCTGTGTTGCGTCCTGATCGCACGATATTGCATGCAATATATCGCGTATAATTTATTATTGTAGAATCATTGCCGAACCGCAGTCTTATCGTAGGTAATGATTATCTGATCGATGGGTTGGGTTCAGGAATAATTAGGTTACCAGTGTTGGCGACAACGAATCTCTTTCGTATCGTAATCAGTTGGAAAAACCATGCGTGTAAGGCATACGAATCGGGGTTAATCGAATGGTTGCAGAATCGAATTAAAGCGATAATTATTAGCAGCGATGTAAAAATTTAAACGAAATATCTTTAGGATGGATGCATGCATAAGTATATCGAATTGTGTGTGCGTGTGTGTATCTATACATGTATACACAGGGTATCATATATCAGGGTAGCTCTTATTAGGGTCGTTTTTGAATTTTTATGCTCCCGGGGGCTTAAGGGAGCTTTCCAGTGTGACAGCCCGAAAAATCGTTGTTTTTCGCGATTTTTTTTTTTTAAAGAAAAAATAATCTAATCGGTGTGGTTTTTTTTTTGTATATTAATTGGGTATTGAAGAATACAAAACAATTTTTTAAAGATCGACTTATTTATTAATCAATATCTATAAAAATGATGAAACAATTGTTGCAGAAAATGCAATTGGATGTGGTGTCCACGTTGGGGGTCACAATTTTGATCTGAAACAAAAAACACAAAAAGATTATTGATCGGTATATAATTGGCTTTCGTGCTATGGAGGCTTTTATCTTTTTTTTTTCTTTTTGCAAAAATGGCGCCGGTTTGAACAAAAAGTATCGATTTTAGCATTTTTTTTTTTTGCAGTTTTTTTTACAAAAAAATAGGAAGATGTCAAAAAAAAAAAAAAAAAAAAAAGCTTCCATAGCACGATAAACAATGAAGTTAAGTATATTGTGTAAAAAATTCAACTCGATAGCTTTAAAACTCTGCCCTCCAAGTTGGACACCGTTTTGAAAAATGCTGTTTCGAGAAAAACGCGTTCAAAGTTTCAAGTGAGGAAATTTTAGGTAAATCGTTTACTTACGGTCAACCAGCGATGCCAGGTCCGTACAATATCCCTTCTGCTTCTTCGAAAAGATCGTGCTCAATGGATTGTTCAGTCCGACGAGCTGTCCTCGCCTCTTTGCTAGCCAGGTATGCCCGGCGGTTTGCTTGGGTGATGCGCGCATTCTTGTACTTAGGGGCGAAATCTGCGACGCTCGGCCCTATCGTGCATCCCATCGTCTCCAAAATTTTTAAAATTGGGTCGTAACCTTCATTGAAGGTGCACACAGCACACTGCGTAGCGATTTCTACTATCTGCTTGCCGCAGAATTCGTGCTTTGGGGCTAGTTGCCGCACACAGTGATTGAAGCTCTCGTAATTTTTTTGAGTGTTCGCGCCCGTACATCGCTTTTTTTTTGAAAATTGAGTGCGACAAAAAAATAAGTCGCGCGACTAATTTACGGCTAATTAACGGCAAATTATGCAATAGTCCGAATTCACATTTTCGACAATTGACGAGCCAAGTTCATGTACGTGCAGGTAGGAACGAGACAATAGAAATAACGGTCGCACGGGCAGCTGCAGTGCTCCGTTGCCTTCTTCCAAGAAATGCTGTACAGTAACCGAAATAACCTGAATTTCGGCATGAAAATTTCAGGAAATATTCGGAAGAGTGTATATGTACTATTCTATGAAGCAAAAAAAAAAAAAATCGATTTTTTGAAAATTTCACACTGGAAAGCTCCCTTAAACGCTTTTAAATCGATCAAAAAAATTCTCCGAAAATTTAACTTTTTATATCCACTCCAAGATAGTTTAAGCCCCTAGAAGCATAAAAATTGGAAAACAAGCCTATCAAGAACCACCCTTGTATATATTATAGATATAACGCGTAATAATAACGTTTCGTCGATTCACCCTGTTGCGAATTATGCTTATACGGATAATAATTGAAACGTGTTATGCATTGATACATCGTATACATAAAATTATTATGTTTATCCCCTGTACATATATCATGACACTTCTCTTATGCGAACGGGCAGAGATCGCTGGTTTCTTTCAGCGTTATGTGTAGTAACGTTAGACGTTGAAAAAACAAACTACACGGATCGTCGTAATACACTGGAGCCCAAAGATCAAGATGAAATCCCTCCGCAGCTTATGTAACTGCAGCATTATGATCAGGTTCGTTTAAGCGGTATATTATGTAATTTGTAATAATTATCCCGGCTCCTAGTAAATTTCTTATATATATATGTACGCACATATATCTACGCTACCTAATTCTTCTTCTCCCCTTTCCTTATTATTTCTCTTTGTCATTTGTCATGTATTATACTTCGTACGAGCTGTGTCTCTACTATATGTTATATCTTTAAATATTCGTATTGTACGTAATCATTGAACCTGGAAAGCGTTCGTTGAACCTCTTTAACTGCAGTATGGAAATCAGTATGCAAGGTGTAATGTGCAGTTCGTCTAATCGGTTTAGTCGTATCCTACGTAACACGGAAAGTAACGTCACATCGGAAATAAATTTACATGCAAACGGAAAGAATACGAAAAAAAAAAAAAAAACCAACACTGGATTTGCGTGTCACGTTCCGCTAATTGTATAACAGAAAGCCATTTATTTCCCGCATCAATTTGAAACGACAAAAGATATGCGTGAATGAACGGTAACCATTTTATCTTTATTCTCATTATGTATTTATTTTTATTCTCATTTTATAACTTTCAGCACACAACGTGATTTTCACATTGTTCATCGATTATTAATTAATCCTTGTTGAAATTATTAAAATTCGTTCGTTCGTACATCACTTTATCAAATTTATCGTACCGAGATCGATTCGGAAAATGTTGTTATCCGAGGATGCACGCTTTATGGAATAATATACGGTCAGCTGCATGTTTTCATTCCATACAGTGTTCTTGTTTCATCGTTTCCTTCACTGATGTAATTAATGTATAAATTCGCTTGATTAGCGTTGAATTTTTCTTTTAAACTTTCTCGCTCCTGGGGAATCTATTACCATCGTTGGACGGAGTATATTTGAACCATAATAACTCCACGTATAATCTTTCTTATAATAAAAAAAAAAAATCCCGTTCATTCAAACTTGATGAAAATCCATGCGGTGATTTTAAATATATGCTTAAACCTTGAATTCACTTTTTAATTCTAGTACGAGAAGATTTTAATGAAATCAAACAATAGGTAGAAAAATAATGGAAACAGATTTATCTTTAATTACAGAATAAAGAAAATTGACGTTAAAAAAATGTTTGAAAATGATGTCATTTAACGCTGTGCTGGATTTTCTTAGCAGGTTGGTTGGCCAAAAAATGATAATGTCTCAATTTATTGTGTTTTTTACGAGAGAAAAATAGGAGAATGAAAAATATTGGAATCATAAAAAAAAGGTGACAGATACCGATGTTTCATTCTCAATCACTTAAAAATGTTAAAAAATCTATTAAATTCGTTTGATTTCACTCTACGATGGTTCATTGTATTCGGATGATTTTTTTCTTCAAGTTCAATGAAACACTTTTTTTTTTGACATTGCACTAATATTAATTACGTCCAACAAATGGCAACATCGAATTGATTAATGAAAGCAGAATAAATCATTTCCAATGACTTTCTAGAAAATATAATCCTCTACAGTGACATTATTGTGAAAAATTTTAACTCGAAGTAAGCTAGGAATACGATAAATAAACCGTATAAATTATGATCAATCAGCACGAATTGTTGGATAAATCAGAAAGAACAGATTCGATCTACTACTAAACTCTGGATTTTCGGCGTGCGTTTACTAACGGAGTTTTATTGATCGCCGGTCACCCTCACTTAACCGGAGCCGGCAATGCGCTGAATTTAATACAATTAATAAATTGTTGACAAGCTTATGGATCCGGTTTTTTTTTTCCACGTAATGCGAGTTAGGAAAATTATTGTTACAAGCTGCGATTCTAGGTCGCTAAAAAAAAAAAAAAATTAGTCCCGCTCTCCGTAATACGTTTTGATGAATGATAAGTACCTCTTCGTTAATAATTTATAATATTACCTCTTTTGTACATACATTAGTCATACATTATTGTGCTCGGCCAACTTTTACAACAAGATAGTATTCCATGGTTTTTGGGGACGCTGATTGCAAATCTGAAATCAGATTTCCAAAATTCAACATGATGGTTCTGATATGGCGGACGAAATATTCAAATTTGATCGAATCTGGTCAAAAAAAACTATGCAGGGGTTTTCAGGGTTGCTGATTGAATTCTCAAAATCTTATTTCAGGTTCGTAATCAGCGACTCCAAAAACATATAATTTATGTAAAACACGTATATGTGTCACGGGATAACTTTTTCGGAATTGAATTGTTCCTTTAATTTTCACGATTTTTTCAACCAATTTGCTTCTGATAATAATAATTTACATTATATCGCAATAATTACTCTCGAGTATTGAAAACCTGTTACTGTACTACCATCAGAGTTGGTAAAAACCGCAAAAAAATATCTTGTGTTCTCTAAATGTACAAAAAACTGGATTTAAAACAGGTGGTCAGAATACTTACCACCATGACTCAAAAGGTTAAAAGGTTACGAAACGTGCATTAACAAGGTTTATGAGCTGATAATGAATACTTTTTATTAATTCGATTCTACGGCAGTTGCGCACTTGGTATTTATCAAATTAAGGGGATGTCGACCGTCCGTCAAATAGAACAACAAATCCTATTTACAATTCTTTCTTTTGCTAGGTAATCAAATCTTTGCAAAGTTTTGGGAATTGATAGGAAACTGGCTGAGAAAAGTTCGTGATAAAACAAAGCGTCTCTGGGTAGAAATGTTGAAAATAATCTTCTAAGTCCAATAAGTCATGTCAAAGTGTAATTGAACGCGTTAACTATATTTTTCACAATTTTGAAGCGATTTGAAACGAAAAATCGATGTCAAACCTCTCGTTTATAATTTGGTATTTCTTTCCTAGCATTTTTTGGAAAATCATCGTACAGCTTACGGATATATGTGCAATCACCTGGTATTGAAATTACTGAACAACCGTTTATATTCAACTCACCTGTATCCGTGTATCTTCGTTTCCTTATGAAACTCACAATAATACCTGCTTTTCAAAATTTTTCTCTGCAGTTCTATTAGATAGATCCTGTGTTAAAATCAGAATTTTTATATTCTATCTTTTGGATTATTTGGTTGATAACTTAATCTAAAGGTTTGCACGTGCAAAAGTATACTCGTTAGTTTTAATATGTTTGAATTGTAATGTGTTCCATTTTCAATGATTTAGTGACGGTGCTACCCAACTGATCGTACTCAAACCTTCTTCTTCGTCTAGCAAGAGTAAATTATAAATGAGCAATACCGACGTCTTAGGAAAATTTGTTTAATCACGCATTTTCGATTTATTACGCAGCAGTTTATCATTCTTTTCGTGTGTAAATCGCATACGGTAATTCGGTTGAAAATCGTCATCCGGGCTCGTTGCCTCATATAATTATAGATGCAGCACAGAAATGATTTTAGCTAGGAAGCCGAGAATTCTCGAATAAACTAAAATTGTACGTATATTATGTTAGCTCCAGGAAAATAAACTTTAATAAAGAGCAGATACGTTTTAAGTTGAAAAATTATAGACACGCGTATGTATATCTATTATACGTGATAATTTTATTCCCGATTTCACCGCTGACACACCTTAAAAGCCATGCTGTTTGTAGGCGGATTGATTTCAGCTATGTTACATAAATTAAAGATATTATATTTTTTTCAAATTCAACTCTCTATCATACGTAATATATGACATATATAGACGACTTATATATAATACCTGCCCACAGGGCTTATGGATTTCACGTGGTTCAGTTTATCTCAACAAAGTTTATCACAATTATGATAAGGTTTTAGGTTGAGCGGTATCACAAAAAACCGGCCTGCCGCATGCCGGTCGTTTCACGCTTCCCGTTATTTCGAAGCTCGGTTGGGCCAAACGCCGCTTTGCATTGCGGGACGGTAGTTAACTTTTAACAGATAAGAAAGTGACTGGAGCTCCAGGAGATTGAATAAGGTGTTGCGTACGTGTATATATATACATATATATATATATAGACAAGGGTATATCTATTCCGTTCGTATTTATGCATAATATGTGTGTTCGCTTACCCATATACGGTGTATCTGCAGAGCTGGTAACAGTCCTTGTGTTTCAACAGATACGGGAAATAAACTTAAAATTCAAATTCAAATTCACGGGGTAACCAATTGGTGAATAGTCGTCGGTATTTGTAACCGTCATTGATTTCCGCGCCTTCTTAAATCCTGAGCACAACTTTTCGTCGTGGTAAATTGGACTGTTGATGTAGTAACTCAAAGCATTTCTTCTTCAATCACTTTGACGGGTGAGGCAAGTGTAACCAGTTATTGACACGCTTAGACCCAATTATTGGACCCTTTTATTTGATAAAATTACAAATTGACGGCACAAACTGTGAATTTCTTGATTTTTAGAAAATCAATTGCTAGACGGTTAAACGATACAAATTTATTTTTTTGGTAATTTTAAAACTAAGGATTGAACGGATACAATCAACAAAGGTCAATAATTGCGACAGAGTCGATATGTGAGTGGTACACTTAAGTACCTTAGTAAATCCAACGGTAAATTTGTTTCCGTGTTGTTTTTATAATGTCACTGTTAATTTTCTTGGTCAATTATTGACGCGATTGAAAATTAATGGAAATAAATCGCAACCGCAACCGAGTCAATGTTTTAGATTTTTATAAACTAAAAGTTTTCTGCAATCAACTCAGTGTCTGTCATCTTTTTTTTTATTTCTTTCGCGTCGCCTTATAATCGCAATTTTTGTACAAGGTGCTTCTTTTTTTTCATCGCCCCAGACGAAAATTAGAAGAAATATGAAAAAAAAATTCATCCGTAACTTGAAGCGTTTTGAAGGGGAAATGTAATGCTGATGTGTGCGTTGATTTGTGGATTGCGCTACTTTCGTGAATTCAAAAGCGTAGAAAAAAAAATCCTATTTTTAAAAATTTTCAAAAACAATTGCAAACTTTTTCTCAATTCTCAAAACGTGAAATACCCAACCATTTTCCGTCGAAATGAAGCGTCAATCCTCACGGTTTGAAAAAACTACGAATCGTGTTTTTGAGGTGTTCAAGCGTCTCACACAGTTTTTTTTCTTTTTTTTTTTTTATTTGTTTTCTCACCATTTGGGTTTTTTTTCACATCCGTTTTAAATCGGTTATAGTCGAAATACGTGTCCCATACCTAAAATCACGAAGTAATGAAAAAATCTCTAAAGTGGCGCAATTCGTAAAGCAACGCATATATCAGCATTGCCTTTCCCCTTCCCCTTTTTTCTTGTACCTCATCTAGTTTTCGAGATATTTGCCCTAAGGCGATTAAAAAAGACCTTCACATTGTTCCTACAATAGTTCGTCTACTAGTGATGTTGCTGGATATAAGTACTCCTGGCTATTTTGTTGTACGTATACATATACGTACTTATAGGTATACCCGTATTGCGAATCGATGTGCAAGAGGCGTGTATCTTTGTACAAAGAAAACTTTTCTTGCATATAAATATCACTGTGTGTTCGTACACTGAACTCATGTTGTGTACACGTGATTGGAAAGTTTTTCACGCTCGAGAGTGTTGGTGTAGAGTACAGATTACTGTCGATCAATTTCCTCGTGCACAAACGTAGCTTTGTGTAGATGGTTGACAATAATTATCTGTTATAAAGCGAATGTAATATTTAAAAAAACAATTAATTACTGAACAAATTTGTTCGTCAAATAATTCTCGAATAATCCTAATCCAATATCAGAATGACTGTACTGCGAGAAATTTTTAGTTCCGGTTACCGCTCGGTCCTTGATTATTTTCATTTTTTTACCCCAATCGAAAAATATAGTTCTAGGTACAAAATAAAAATTAGTTTTCTAGCTGTTACCGGAAAGTCTAGTATCAGTTACTATTCTTTCTCATTACGATCACTGTTGCTAGATTTTCTTGTAACTGTTGCGAAAATTTAATGCTTGTGCAACAATAAATTGACGTTGAAGCCTTATTTAACTAAAAAAGTATAGTAAACCTACAATTACCAAATAAGGATCGACAATAGCGCAAAATGGTTACGTCTACCTCGTTTTTCGTAATTCAGACAGTTTTTTTTAACGATAACCTGTTTTACTGAATTTTTCTAGTTGCTATGTAAAATGTAATTTTTCTCAGTGTAGCTGATTGCCCGGAAAAATAATTTGACACATTTTTGCATCTGGGATTCCGGGTGAAATTTTTTATTCACTTGAAGAGGAAATTCTTTATTTTCTTAGGAAGATAAAATTAGAATTATGTTCGTTGAGTAATAACAGCATTGAGGACGTTAATAGAAAGTATGTGGTGACCCGTAGGACGATAATTCTAGTAATACTAATGCTGCTGTGAAATTGATTGATTCGTAAATTAAATTGAATCAATCTAAAGCTAAAATCTTGGTCTGCTAGGTGATTACCGCACAGTGGTAGAGAGTTAGAAGAGATGTTGGTAAAACACGTTTTGAAACTGTATAAATATCTTTTTTTAAATTTTGTTCCTTATTCGTTGATACCACAGTGAGATTTTGAAAATATAATTTGTTGCTTCCACGATTAGACAGTGTATAAGGTAAGTTTTTTTTTCTTCCCCTTTTTAACCGACGACCCTGCAGTTGACATTTCCAGAATTACATTCCTTCTATAACATTGATTATATATATATATATTTATAGTTCATGTACGTAAACACATCTCTGACGATACCGAGAATTATTAGTTGAAAGAATTGGGTTATTTCTCAATACCTACGATCGCTAACTGACCGTAAATAATCCTAAGCTTATCATACAGCTGTCTGCAGTACACACGCAATAAATCTTTCATTCCGAGCAATCGTCTGCGGTCTAATCAATCCCATGAGTCTGAAACATTATTTTTATCACACGTGAATGTAAAGTGGCGCTTTGCGTAGCAGTTTAGCGGGACGAAAGTGGCTAATTTCATCTCAGTGTTGCAAATATAGGTCCGCGCATGTGCGGTCAACGGTTGCTTTACTTTTCGTCCCTAGGGAGAAAAAATTAGCCACTCGCGTCCCGCTAATCAGCCATGCAAAGCTCCACCAATTTTTATAAACACTATCGTGTGCGACTCGGGCCAAAGTTGGTAATCGCAACTTCCGTCCCTTGTCATACAATATACTATAGTTCATTCTATGCGCGCGATGTGTTTATTTATGTAGCAACATACCTGCATCCGATATCGCGGATATAGATTTTCGATCTTATAACATATTCAAAGCGGAGAGCCTTCCTCTACGATTCCTTCCAGTGCGTTTATAACGTACAATGTCATATTCATGCAGTAAGATTCTTAGGATTGGATTTGTCGACAAGTCGTGATAAAAAAAAAAAATTTCTGCCGATGAATTTAGAGAACTGATTTCACAAATTCCAGTGTAATTTAGGATGAAAATCAACTTCGAATTTGACAACGATGTCTAGATATAATTTTAAGAAACTCTTACGGCGGTAATAATTATGATTATAAAGTGCGGCTGGTCTCTGCAAACTTTAAGAAAAATTCATTATTACTTTAATAGAATTTCTGCAAACTGACTTTAACGGCAGTATTTTTTTTGGATTTAGAAGCATGGAACGACTAACCAAACTGATTAACCTCTAGACGGCCGGCAACACAGTGGTGTTGCCATGATTCGAACATATCCGGGGAACATTGGGGGATGATTATATGGAAGCATCCCACCAAAGTAGGCATGTATCAACGAAAAAAAATCCCGGCCGCCAGCAGGTTAAAGTGAATGTCCGATGACATATTATCGAAAACTCTCGGATGCGGTTACGGTTCATGACCTTTTATCACATTATAACGATGAATTTTTTAAAAAATTCTTTGTTCTCCAACCGTATGAAATACAGTAAGTAATAGTAATATGTACAGCATCAGGAGACTCATATTTCGCGAATTAAACTTCTTCAAGGCAAAATAATGATTTTTCTTTTGACGTGTTCTTACCTTAACGTTACTAATTTCAACTTACAATTAGTATTCTTGGAGTCTCTGTTCTTACGCTCGTTCCATCTGAAAATCAGCATCCTGACATTCACTCTTAGCACATCGATAATGTTCATGCAGAATTTGTAATCCTCAACGTGCGGTTAATAAATATATATACATATATATGTATAGACTGTCTTCAAAAGGTGAAAAAAATATTTCATTATGAGGAAATGAACTGCCAAGTCAAATTTAGTCAACGTTGCTCATTTCAATGGCTAATTGAGGAAAAGAGAATATAATTTGATGACTTAGATGACGCAGGATTAGATTCTCGTTTAACCAGTTGTTCGAAGGTATTTTACGCGATACCTGCGCGTACAGCTTTGGGTCGATTCAAACCAGTTTCAATTACGTTAATTAGTCGGTCCATCCTGGCAGCTCCGGTCTATTTTCTCGGCTGTAGTTACACACGTACCTACATGCGTTACAAGCGTCGTAGTCCAGTGTCCACGCAACTAACCAACGCACGACTCATCGAAAACACTCTCCAGCCCTCAACCTCGTTCTCTTTTATTCTTGTTCTTATTGATCCCGTTGTTATCTCGTGTACCCGACTACCCCATGGTTCAATCCCACTTCTCCAAGAGACTGAAGTTCGTAACGTTAAAGTAACGAAACATCGGGGCGATATTCATTATTGTCTAATTTTAGAATAACTTCCAAGGAGTTGTCTTTACAAAAAATGAGTATTTTTTGTTTGTTAATGTTTACTAAATTTTAGATAATCTGAAAGTTGCGAAGAAACGATTTTTCTTAAACATTCATCGTTACAGCAACGTTACTAATTTCAAGCTCATCATACTAATCCGTTAATATTTTTATCACATTTTTGTTTTCATTTTCTCTTCTCTCTCTCTCTCTGTCTCTCTGTATCCCTATCGGCATTCTCACATGTCTTTACAAAACAAGGCTCTCGAGTTATCGCACACGAGGTATAATGTTATACGATAAAAAAACGTGGTGGTTGTCTTCTCTCAGTATCCGTAGCGGTAAGAAGAAACGAGAATAAAAAGTGTCGAAATAATTCACCTTACGTATGTATAATGAATGTTATGCGTATTCGTACGTGTTTAACGAATAATAATAGTAGCGAAATAACCTGGAGAGTCTAAAGGACAACGATGTGCACATTATTAACCGAGACGTGAAGGAATAAAAAAACGTGGCATTCTTCGTTTTTACTCAGCATTGGGGAGGTCGACATGCGGTTGTAGTCCTCCATCATGCCGTACATAAAACTTTGCATAGAGAGTCTATGTAAGAAATACTTGAAGTCATTTTATTTCAGTCTTGGATACAAACACAGCAAACGAACAAACTATAATTAACGGGGCAGGATCTCCTACTCTCTTCATCATCCGTGAACAGCGATCAAACGAATTCAACGTTTCGTTGCCGTTTCACGCCTCTAAATTAATATCACAAGTTCCTTCAAAGTTTCAACAGTTTTTGTGCCGGCAGTTTAACGTTATGCATACTTCGTACGAGAACACATAAAATTCAATTATTAATCCAAACTCTTAACCAACCACATTTTTCACTGCATCATGTATACTATATCTATGGCATAAACTTTTATATGTATAATATACCTGCTTTGAACGGATGTTTGTCTTGTATAAGGTCGTAAAAGTGTCGTCACAACAGCAAAAATTATGAAATATGAGGTTGAAAAGTGCGCCCTGTGGTAAGGAGACCAATGTGAGTTAATTTCGACAAATGAGGCAAGTACAGATTCACTTATAACTGTTGGTAAAAAGGTAATCAGTGACCAAATCGGGCTTCAAGTTTTATGGAACTCACAGTTTCGTTTAATGATCATCAATCGTTGACGACATGTTGCACAAATTTCAAGTCTATTTTCTCATTTGTCAAAATTAACTCGTATAGACATACTGCAGAGAAAAAATTTACCGACTTTATCAAGCCTGGTAAAAGAAATGTTTTGATGATTCAAAGAAACATCTAATTCGCATCTAGACAGGAATTTGAGTCATACGGTGAAATCTCATTCATATGAATTAACTAAACATTTCGTGAGCTACAATTCGATGGTTGTATTTAATAAAGTCAAAAAATTTTCGTTCGTGTTTGTGCATCTCATCGGTACCGTTAACAATTGCATAGGGACAACACATTTGAATCATCGTAATCAATTCGGATGATAGACTCGTGGGAATATAAATAGGTCGAGTTTTTCCATAACGGTAAAACGTGAACAAAATTGCGGGCTTGACACAACAATTATTTATTACAGCTCAGAGAGTACAGTCATTATTAAATTTAGAGCAATAAAGTAAGTACGAATATTGTAGTCGTTGAACGTACAAGGATCATTCCAGCTCTGTTAGACTTATTCATATATACAGCGTTGCAATTTATTGTGATTTACCTGTTATTTTCATACGATGTTGGATATATTTCAACGCAGTTTTAAAGATGAAATTTTCGAAGAATTCGATAGAAGCAGCAAAGCACGACTAATTAGAAAAAAAAAATGGAGAAGGTGAATATTGACGAACCGGTTCTATTAATATTTGAAAACTATCACAAGAGGTAATATATTTCCTGGAATAGTGTAGTTATAAGAAAAGTGTTGACATAACAGGGACGCGGAACTGAAGAAAGTTTTCCGTTGTAGTAAACATTTCACAAATGTGCATGCATACAAGAAAATAAGTTTTTCTGAGTTCAGCAAGTTCGTTGTTTAGTTAGGCGTGCATTCAAACAAATTTTCGCTTCCACAGAAACAAATATATCTCATTTATATCCGTCTATTCACACAGCCATAAGCTAATCAAATAAAAACTGATGTACGTAGTTTAACCTCAATACGAAAAAAATAACTAGCCGTATCAAAGTTCCCGTATTATCGACAATATAATAGCTTGATATTTGAAAAGAAACGCTTATTGCGTTAATAAACCTCTTTTGCATTGCACAACGAGAAGTATAACGAACATTGAGGAGATGTGAAAGATGTATCTGAAACTCGTAACTCGCTGGACGGCGATGACCGGCGCCAATCGCGGGGTAAAATAGAAAATGCGTTGTGTGTTATATTTCGAGATGAAACTCACATGTCTCTTGCGTTACATAACAATACCCGCCGCTCCCTCCATCATGCATCATTATACGCACACGTATATTTATACATCATTTCCCAACCATACGTACGTTACACATACGTACATAAATACAGTGCAGAACGGTTTAACGGGGTATACGCGTGTCACGCGTGTCCGTGCCAGGCACATAAACGCAACTAGACGAGCAGAGGCATAGATACATAGGTACATAGAGTGTGTGCGTGAAGTTATTCATAAATAGCACGTGAACGACCACGAGGTTCGGTGCACGCGCTCAGGGAGGTTCGAAGCTTCGAACATCAGCTTAACGTTAGCCGAGTCTCTGCATTGCAGCCAATGGAGTCCCATTATTGACTGGGAATCGGGAATTCTCTCGTCCGCCAATTTACACGGCTCACATTCAACAATTTCGTTCTAACGCCGTGTCCTTGCGGTCTTGTTGCGTGCAGCGCCATTAAACGAAACTCTTGAAACTCGCAACGCTTTCCGGTTCCAAAATGGCGTCCACCCACGTACATCGCCTCGTAAATTGTTCGACGGTTGATTATCTTGTACGATTGTTAACCGCGATGAATCGCGATCAAATTTGTTTCGATATATTGGTATATGTTGTATTCGTATATACGCGATCACCTCTTTTTCGCTATCGTAGATACAATGTATCGATAACTATATCAATTCAGAATTCGAAGATATTTGCTTGCCGGAGATTCAAAATGGCGGCGTATGTTGAGAAATGATTGTTGTTTTTTCTTTTTTTTCTTCTATGTTCAGCAACAAATCGTAATTGCACGTTTCACTGCTAGTATTATGTTGTATCGCGGAAAAATTATTTACATAGGTACTTGAGAAATGTGACGATTGATAAAAATTGAAAATTTCGACACTTGAAACGCGCGAATTCGCACGGTTCGACTGTAAATAATTTGATAAACTTTTACAATGCGATACAAATTCGTTACACGTCTCTGACTGATGCGTCGCTTTTTCTATTCTCCTTTGTCTTCAATATTTGATATAGGTTTAAGCTAGACAAATTGTGGTCGTTATACGGTGAAGCTCTACCTCTGATTACGCATACATACCTGAGTATATATGCGGTATATATAACGTGTGCTATCTATCTAAAGTTCTCAAGCTTCGAAGTTAGACGAACCCGCGTGCGCAAAGATTCTTAATCTAAGGAAAGAAGGTTATAGAGAGAAGCTCTAGGCTGTGCGCGCGCGCGTGTGTGTGTGTGTGTGTGTACATCGTGTATACCTGTATATATAACAAGGTGGGGCGACGCACGTGACTCAAAACCACGCGCTCGTCAACTATAAACGTAAAACGAAACTTCTACCGGCCACGGCGGCGAACCGATGAAAGGTACACTTTTCGAAGGTACACGAGCCGTGTAAAGTGTGTGATCCGTGTGCGCAAGATCAAGATCGCCAAGGCTCAACGACCATTTGTCATGTATATATAATATGTATACTTATGGATCACGCGCACTCGCAGTTGAATCGCGTCTAAAATTGTTCATTTCATCGATTACCTACGCTTTTGAAATTCCCTCCACGCGCGTCGACTTACCGAGTAAACAGCTGGACTAATTTATATATAACGTCCACCTGCCCGATGAAATAGGAGAAAGAAAAAAAAAAAAAAATTAAAAAGAATAACGGTATAACAAACCGATAAATATTATCATTCTTAACGAGACTTCTGCGTTTGTTTTCTCACTTTACAAACTTGTATTTAATTAATTGATTCGTTCACATGTAAATAACAATTTATTGTGAGTCGAATTCGTTGTTATCCATCCAACCGGCACGAAGAATTTGGCCCGTCGCCTGGGCGTTTGGTCGGGTATTTTAATGTGCGAACGGCGTAGATCTAACGTATTTCTTCAATGGTCACACTTGTCTTCATTTACGTAACTGAACATTTGTTCATCTGACACAGGTTTACACCCTCTATGTACGTGTACAAGTTGTATCAGGAACGGTACATAACGCATACCTGTAAGTTGTAGAGACATCTGTCCTGTATCGTTGGTGTATAATCATTATTACGTTCATTCAGCGATTCTCGCGATCATTATACCTACCCAGCTATGTTACTATGGCGCTTGAGATCAACAACAATGACTTGCTCCCGAGTTGCACGAGCAACTCTCCGAGCAGGCTGCGTATCGAAATCCCCTCAGGTAAGTAGTCGAATGTTTTCAACAAAGTGCTTAGCTGTTCTATTATCGTCGCCCGTTCCAAATCACTCAAGAGCCGGCTATACCATCGGCTCACGGCTCACCGAGAGATGTCTGTTCTCTATTTTGTCAACCACATTCTGTCTCTTGGGGTTCGCGTTATTTAGCCCGCTCCTTACTTCGTCACGGTGCGAGATAAGCTTTAAATACACGTAACAGCGCGTAGACGCACATTCATCACAGGTTCAGCATCATGCGTGTATATATATATATATATATATATATATATATATATATATATATATATATATATATATATATATATATATATATATATACTCGTCAGTGCGAGTAAACGCAACGCATCTATATCGCTTGTACTTTCGTGTATAATATAGTATGTAATATAATATCTGCCGGACAACTGCGTACACGTCGTTACAAAGCTACGCTCCAAACATCCACCATTATCCGTAAGAATTAATTAACGGCGAGAAGTTGTATTGGTTCGTTAGAAGTGCAAGAAAGAATGTAATTACACGTGTGGTATGCGTGGAAAATAGAATTATGTACAATGTTATACGGTCTCTCAATTGCGAGGTGTTCGAATAACACTATAAGTATATATATATATATATATATATATATAGCCTGCGCAGGAAGTTTCTCTGGGATTATTATTTCTTTGTTGTTGTTTGTTGTTATTGTTACTTCTTCAAACAACTTCGTTTCGTTTTCTCAACTTTTTACTTTTACTGTTAATTATTCTTTTTATCGCTTATTCGTTGTATTCTTAGAAGTGAGAATTTTGTACATTATCGGAATAACGACGCGTAGGACAAGGATACTTGCCGCGGAGGATCTGAGGAAAATTGCAAGGTGTATAATAAACCTACCTGTTACGTAAACCGAGATAGAAACGCTGTGAGGAGGACGTTGAAAAATTGACTGAGATTATCGTCGAGTTGTGTCACGATGTCCACATTATTGCAGCATATTGTGTCATTATCTTTGTCATACATACATTGTAGCTTTTATTTTTCGTTCTGTGAGGCATATTTTCTCATATGTCAGGGGTACAAGTATGTAAAAATTAATTAGAACATGTATACGTTATGTGCATAAGTATTAAAACTACGTGACTGGTGTCGAAATTTCTTCACATATCAGGGTATTCATAAGTCTGATTTTTAATCTATATGTATATTACATATACATACGCATCCGTCTTGTTATAACGCGCAGATGTGAACAGCGCGGCGCTTCTCTTATCGTGAAAAAAAAAATTACTTCTTGTATAAGATAAGAAATAATAATATATCTGGTGCAAGCATATGTAATGCATACTTTAAGCCCGAAGTGAAATAGGTGCGTGTTACCAAAGACAGATCGGGGTTATATAATACTAATCCATAATGTAAAACTTGTCAAAACTTCCTTGCGTTACGAATGATCACGGGGGGGGGGGTTAAATGTGGTAGCGGCTGCAAACCTGCTGTAAACAACGCAATTATTAGTTTTTATTATCCAGTAACATCAATTTTATGCGAATCGTAATAATTCTTTTGAGATGTAGCGATATATTTACCTTGTAGTTGATTTTAATCCATAACTTATTCTCAAAGAAGGCTACTATTCCACTGTTATTATTATTTTTTTTTTTACAATTAACTTCAAAATATACGCGTATGAATTTACACATCGCATGCAACGAATAAATTGCTCAAACATAACAGCATGACCGTATCGTATCTCATAACTGGCGTATGAAATGAATTCAAAATTTTTAAACAAAATTCTTAGGATCCGCTTATACAGAAGAATTATTCACGTAAGATATAAAATAGTGTGATTAGTAGTGATCGGTCGAACAGACGTGATGATAGATATATATTTAATAAGAATAGTAACTCTATCATTGTGGCGCATTTTTTTTTTTTCCTTTTTTTTCGATTTAACCCTATGCTCAAAAAGACTCGGAAACATCTTCTTAACAATCCGAGGCTTCTACTTTACGATAAAATTCTGCAATATAAGTTTTTTCTTTACAAAATTTATCATACAAATAACAATAAACACACAAACTTAGGAAAAAGCAGTTGTCCTCAGAAATTCATAATTCTAAGACAAATTTATGAAATGCAACGGTTGAAAAAGCAAATTAAAACTCAAGAGCCTACCTTTCAAAAACAAAATATTGAAAAATCATTTAATGAAATTGAAACCCTTATTATTTTACGTGAAAGCATGATTTTTTTTAGGCGTGAACGTAGGAGATTTTGATAGAAAATATAAATATTTTTCTGTCTAAAACTATTCATTGCGATAATATAACTGTACAAAATCAACGTCGTATTCGCTCTCATCCTCAAAATAATTCACAGCTTCACGCTCGGTTTAAGGGGACGAAGTGCTCGACCCACATCGTTCCCAGAGCGTTTCGCCATTTTTCAATCTAAATCACGTAAGCACAGGATCATTGTTTTTTAAATTTGAATAATTTTAGATGAAATTGTACTCTCACTAGTACAAAAAAGCGTAAGAAGTAATAAACTTACCTCAACTATCCTCCGTCGCAATGTAAACGTTAACTGTAGGGGCGGGTCCAATCGACCCGAATCGACATGAGGCTGACTGAAAGGGGGTGGAGAGTCCGGACTCTGCGTGAAAATTCTACCTCAGAGTACAATTTTTTAAGTGGGGGTAAGTGTCCGTCCCCTTGCTTAGTTTCGCAACAGGGGAGGTTTGCATTTCTAGCCTGGGTCTGATAGCGCCCCCCCTCCCCCCAGTAATCGGGATAAGTTGTGCAGATATCCTCTTCATTTCCATTTCTTTCTGCCAATAATCAAGCGGCCATTTACAGGAATTTCAGAAAATTCTTGGGTATTTTGGTGAATTTTTTTCTCATTTAGAAAACGTAAAAAAATTTTAGAGGTTTTAGGTATGCATTTCGTACATCTCTTAAAAGTAAATTTCTCTCATTAGATTCTCAAAAATATTTACCAGATAGATGTACCGAGTGCAATTTTAGCAGAATGTAAAAAGGTGAAAATTCATTGCGCGCAAGGTTTCTCACTTAATGTTTGTAGCATAGCGTACAGATTTTTCTTGCATATTCTACTTGCAAATGCCCAAAAATTGTCATATGATTTTTCGAATAGCTTCATTTTGAAAGAAAATATATCATTTTTAAGAATCCTGACGAAAAATGAGTCGCTTTG
Organism: Neodiprion fabricii; assembly: GCF_021155785.1. Classification (NCBI taxonomy): domain Eukaryota; kingdom Metazoa; phylum Arthropoda; class Insecta; order Hymenoptera; family Diprionidae; genus Neodiprion; species Neodiprion fabricii. Next base: position 23,456,730 of record NC_060239.1, read on the forward strand.
CAACATAAAACTTAGAGTATCTCACTCCCGGGTGAGAATTTTCGAAAAATCCTATGATAATGTGTGAAGAATACTTGTAAAACCAACGTGTAAAAATCAAAAGTGGAAGGAAATGCATTCAAAGTTTAATTTGTGTATGAATTGGCCGTGTGCAGACTTATGAAAAATGAAAAATTTTTTTAGGATCCCATTTGATGCGAGCCTATTCAGAGGAGGGATGAAAGTGTACAAAAATGCAAAAAATTAAAAATCAATTTATGGCCGTAAATACCCCCTTAAAGCTTAGGAAATACAACGCATTTATACCATGCACGCACCTTTTCTACTCACGATACAGCTCTTCTATTACAGCGTCTAAAATACCGAACAACTCCGACGAACCAAATTACCCTGTTTGATTTTTAAATAGTTAGATGCTGTGCGATCGATTTCCATTGGTTACTTTTGCAATCACTTCTTGAAAGGTCTTTGACCAATCACTTTATACCTACTGCGACTAGCCTCGCTTGCAGTTCGATCTCGTTTGTCTAATCTGACACGGGGTTATCACGTTTATCAAGGAAACGTTTTTAATAAAATTGCAGATCTCAGACTCAATCATTGTTCTTTATTACAGACCGTTTTAGCATATGTACAAACGTTTATCCATGCGTACAACTTGCACCACTCATACTGAATATATATATACAAGTTACACGCCGGTCCATTGTTTACGTTTATGCAGCACATGTACTGAACGTCGTTTGAACTTTAGACATGCGATATATGTATGTATACAATTGATATATCGCCCTCTTGTTCCGTCACTCTCTTATCTCTACGTATCTCTTTCTCTATGCCTTTCTCGGTACATTGGCCGTTGTAAATTTTCGAAAACATACGAACTCGCATATCCAGTAGTAATTGTGTAGAATGACAACGAGAAGCGTTTGAATGCGTGTATCCGAATGCCGTGCGATGCATCTCTTATTGCACCTACACATGCACAGGCATACAGCGCTAAGAGGTAATAATTTGCGGATAAAACGGCTTTCATCCGTATGCGCATCAACGTACCTTTGCGTCTACGGGATAAAGCCGGAAGTGAGTTATTACATCTACATATTATAGTATATACAAACAATATCATCGGAAGACTGGCGGGTATGAAACGTGCATCGTATAAACGCATCTTATGTTCTTACGAAATATCACTTATGTCTAGATGGCATGTAATCTACACGTGTGTGTATGTTACACACTGTTCAAAGTACAGTAAGTTATTCCCTAGAATTCAAACGTTTGTATTATAGATGAGTTTGTTAAAAAGAAAAGAAACGAGAAGGCACATTTTCGGATCAGACCAGTTTGCACACAAACGTGTTATACGCGACCTGTATTCTACGTAGCATCATAAAAAATCATCAAATAAGGTCGTAGGCAATATGTTGTGTGCAAAATTGTCGGATGCAAATCGAAATGGGCTTTTCTCCCGAAGAGAAGCACATGAAAATATGAAGAAATATAACCATTTGGTCAGACTCATGAACAAATCACAGAGAAATCTGTAGAGATCACATCACGATATCTTTATCAATTGAAGACCTATTTTCCCACGAAAGTACATTTAAACTTAATACTGCAATAGTTGAAGTCATTTTGCTTGGTGCACTTCCATATTGAAGGTATTAAAGGTCAAGGCAGATACCGTTGAAAGTAATTTGTGTACAAAATATTAGAATTTTATGCTGAAATTAGTATGTCCTTGCAGTTGATTGTGCATTTGATATTTATGTCAATAATTCTTTGAAATGTGTTAATTAATGTAATGTCAATGGTGTCATATGGATTGAAAAAGATCTGGATTCCGTTTCATCACAACAATGCAAGATATTTATCAGCACTAGTATGACGGTTAGTCTAATATAACTGGTTGCGAGTTCGGAGTTATTTCACAGTCGGAAATCAGTTTCTTCAGACTGTCAAAAAACTTTACCGACCTGCATCGATTCATTTCCTCAAAATCACTTGGAATTTCATCAAGCACTTATTTCAACGCTCAATGCAAAGTAATCATTGTTTGCACTGCCACATTGAGGATGTTATGCTCAAAACATGCTAATATGCTATCTCAAAATATCGGAAGTCCCCGTACTTAAAACGCGAAAACGGGTTTAACAATCCCATTCTATACGCAATTCTGAACAAAATGCGTTTCAGATACACGGGCTTTGATATTTGGAGATATATAAATCAACGTCGAAATCGACCAGGGCACTCCCTAAACATCTGACTTAAATATTTCAATGAGTACAATGAGCCACTTCTGGTGTATTTTAAATATGAAATTAACATCTATATCTATCGGTTACTCTGATGTCATATCCGTAACGTCAGATTTTGTAACTTGTAATGGCCAAAATGATGTTTACAAGAGTAAAACAAGCCGTGCAATAACGTACTTTAATGTATACGTGGGCGAAACTTGGAGCAAAGGAATCAAATTTTTACGAAACAACGAAGTTTCGAACGATCGGAAAGCCGACGGCACAAAGTTCCGAAATGCAAGATTTCGAAAATTCAATTTACGATAGAGCAAAGTTACAAAAAGTAAAGTTCCGATAGAGAAAAATTCCGAAAAACAAAACTTATCGCAGTTACGCCCTTTCGGCATTTCATCCTTTCGAAACTGATGTTTCGTCAAGGTTTGATTTCTTTACTTTAAGTCTCGCCACAAAAAAATTCGAAATTCACCGCTTTCTGAAATTTTCAAATTCGGAATTTCAACCCCGCCCCGTATACGTCTCTTTAGAAAAGATTACCTAATATATTCGTTCAATAACAGTGTGGAAAGAAATAGATAGAGGGAGAAGCGACGGACCGAAGATTTCTACGTAAGAAGATTGTGTAGAATTCTAGCATCGGCGTAGATATTGGCACAGAGTATATGCGGAACGTCGGGTCGACGATATATATATACGATATATGTAGATAGATACAGTTATACAGAAGTACGAAGCTGCGGAGGGTTGATTCGTCGCGCAAGCGCGTATCCCTCCCAGTTTTCTCGGAGGTTCGATACTCGTCTTGGTTTTCCGCTAGTACCCGAGTACATACCGGTCGGTACCTCCCGAGTCCTGTATAGATATTGTTAACTGACACAGATGAACGTTGAAATGTACATACGTACGTACATTGCGACAAAATTGAACTGTTTTACACACACGTCACACGTGTATACAGCGTGTGCATACCTGTACGCATAATATCCTAGTTTCGCAACGTTGCGCGGATTCGAATTATTCGTCTGCTGCTAAGTTCAGTACGATGCCGCCACCCGGTTGCGTTTGTTCTACAACCTTTATTCCCCTCGTTCGGTATATTTAATCAATGTACGAAATGAATTTGATCGTACGAATCGAACATATGCGTTTTATTAATTTTTCAACGTTCAAGTTGTCGTTCGCTCGCTCGTTAGTTACTATTATTTGAACTTGTAAGTAGCTGGCGCACGCCGCTGCTGCTGCTGCTGCTGCTGTTGCCGTACGCACCGAACGAGTACGAAAACTTACAAGTATATATTGATCAAACATGAATGAGAAAAGTATCAAGTGTCACCGGTACACGAATATTTAAATTCCCTTTAAAAAATGCCCGTTCGATATATGCTTAATGCTTATGTATGAGCATACTGCAGGAAAATTGAATGTGTTCCGAAATTCAAATCGATTCAACGGTATCTACTAACTTTGATTCTTACGCCCTGCATGGTTGCCGGTAAATAGTATAGTAACCCGGTTGACGATCGTTCACTTCTCAACGGGATATCATTATTTGTCTAAAAATTGTAGCCAAGTATATAGTTATTCTGAAATTTATTCATTAGCGTTGAAGTTTATAAAGCAAGAGTGAGAGTGCGTGTACATACAATAATTATACAGTATCTACGTAACGCGTCTCTTGTGCAAATAATCTATATTCAATTGAGATATCTGCAATGTATAACTGAAGTTAATAACGCGCATAGTACCGTTTTCAAATATATGTGATATGGTTTAAAAAGAAAAATTACAATATTGTATTAGTCGAAGCATTTGTACCGTTCACGCATGATTATTGTACATGTTATATTTAGCTACCTACATCAGTGCAATTCGATATGCCGGCTTTTCCATCTACTGATGCAATTCTTTCACTATCTTTTCCTCTAGTTCCTTGAATTTTCTTTAAATTGCTCGTAAATATAATAACCTTGTTGTGTCTGTTAATATAATTGTTATTACTGCGTGGATATGCGAAGTATTACGATACGCTATGATCAGTCTTTTTGCGTGCAGTAAAACAGTCCAATTATCAGTTTCTTTAATTTCAACAATCTGTAAGGATCGTAGGATTCATCTAAAAACCGTAATCTCGTTCTGATCTTTGTTTGTCGAACTTTGCTTTCATAAAGTCTCTCGTTTAGATTTAAACTTGGGTTAAAGTCGAAGTGAAAGACCGGACCTCGGACAGTTAGATCATGTCCCGTTTATTATATATCTGATATGCGAATAATACACGGCCTGTAGCCTTCTTATCGACTCGTGCCGAACCTAAAATATCCGAGTACCGGAGCGCCGAACTAAATTTAAGTGAACGCTGATCATTAGCATTGTTAGCGCTTGCTTCATAATCATGGCAACCTCAACGGTATGAACTTTGCTTTTATCACCGCACAGCGTCTCTGACCGTTCGTCCTCGTCTTTGGTTCATGGACTTGCGGTATCAATTTTAAATCATGTATGGAAAACGTTATCTTGTTGTTTAAAACGGTGCTGTACTGATCTACTATAAGTTTTTTGTACAAATCGCAAATAATATATAGGTTTTATTTTTCATTCTCAGTCCTTAGTAATTATTTGCCAGAAAAAGCGTTACTCGAATATTCACTGAAATCATTCGAAAAATTAATTTCACCAATCAATAGGTAAGGGGATAATTTAGAACAACTTTTCTTCGTGTTTGAACATAGTGAATATTGGCAATTGTCAGGTGCGATTGTTACCATGATGATAATAAGATCACTAATAGTAACGATTGCCGAAGCATGAATATTGGCAATATTCACTTACGAGTATAGTAATAATGGTAATAATAACTACGATGATAAAAGTTGATGAAATTTACTAGATAGACACGCTTTATACTCGGAAACAAATGATTGAGTCTTTTCATATGCAAATTATTTTCATACCATATCATTTTTCTGGAAAAATGTCCAACTTATCACGATGTTATTAAATTTTTGTAGAATGACATTAACACGAAAGTAAGATGTAAAAAGAAATATTTTTATTAGATTAATAACCTGGGTAAGAAAATTATGCGTTCTATTGTCACCCGGATTAATGAGGCACGAAAAATAATTGAGCAAATAATTTACCTGCTAAAGGACACCCTTGTTATCTGATTATTGTGCACCATCCTATTTGAGAACGCGGTATTTAAATCATCTGTAATATGACCGAAGGTAATATGGGGCCGTATATGACGACGCTGAATAAAAATTTCGAAGATCGTGTATGACGACAATCAACAAATCTGCAAGATGTTTTTATGAGTAAATTGTGCTAGTAATCAAATTTTTCTAATATAATTTTCCTAAAATAATGTCCAAATTTTTTATTTATTATCTATATATAAATTTGAACTGTGCATAAGAATGGAAGAATTATTTATCAGATTCGTTCAACCTCGTCTATACCGTCTAACTCAGTCGAAAATGTACGGTTCTATTTACAAGACCACAATTAACCTTGGTACCTTCAAACTCAGAGACGACCTTAGAAAAGTTCTATTCTGCTCATCATTTGTCCTCAAAAACGCTGATCAGTATGTATCCCAAGGTTCTTCTGCACCCATGTCCGATACCTAAATTGAAATGTATCGAATCGATGAACTTATTACACGAATAACTTTGTTCGGTACTGAATATTTTTTATCTGTTATTTTATCAGTATCTAAATTGGACGCTGAATTTTAAATCAGTGAAGTTGCTGGCATTAAATTACCAAATCTTGTAATTTGTCTGGCATGACTGTGTATGCTTTCCTAATCATTGTAATACGATCAATCATTGATAATACTTACTGTTACCATTAATCACAAACCGATTGATCGTGAGATAAAAAATACAAATGATTTTGTAGGGTTCTTAGGAAACGGTGGACGAGCTTATACCTTTTTGTCCACTGCTATGCGAGAAGCCAGTGCCGAGCCCTCTCCACTTTTTTTTTAACAGTCTCCTCTGGTTCTCTCCCCTTCGAGTTTCTTGGCTCCTCTTATTCTCATTTCCCAGCTTGCTATTCTGGTACTATTCTAGTACTAGAATAGTTCTGGGCTGACAGACAACCTACCGGCTTTGGCTTGACTCAAAAGTCTAAGTAGACGAACGTGAGGCTTGGTGTGTGATAGAGAGGTGCTGTGTACAGTTAATCCGTCAGTCATTGATGCAACTGAAAAGTACCAATGTAATTATGTAAAAGAAGAAAAAACGAACGAATACGAGCGAACGAACTTGAATTTCCAATAACCAAATATATTTTCATTGAACTTAAGCTACGCAAGTGGAAGATTTTCGTTGTCGTCACTTTTTTCTAAAACACACATTAATTTTGAAAAATAACCAAAATGATGTTAAACGATGCAACATTTCTAAGAATAATAAATAACCTCTTTATATAAACTGATAAATGTCTGATATAATCCAATACCACATATTCTGTACATTGTACTTAGTTGTCCTAAATCGAAGGTTTTCTTACGCTAACCTACTGGAACGTCACTTAATACTTTATAAATAAAGTCTTAAATGTTCCGGTATTACATAGCATAAATTAAAAATGCCAACAAATGAAAGAATAATATTCTTAAATCATAGTTGAATTATTCTTGAGTACACTTGCCATTAAAATGTACAAAATTTCAGTGATAATACACGACCAATTTTAAACTGTGTTTAGACATTTGAATGTATCGATGAACAATCGATGATCGTTCATTTCCTCATCATACAATATATTTTTGAAACTAAAAAGGAGCCACTTACTAAAGCACATTTAAATCAGCATCAGAAATGCAGTGGCGCCGCCAACGAAGAATTTCCCATGTCATTGGCTCTTCCAATCATGCTCTACTTATAGCACGGTACCAAGATGGTACGGGCAATCATTTGAGCAATACTCATAATTATTAACAACTAACAATTGATCTGTAAAGTTCTTAGAATAGTAAATTTCATGTAGCCTGCTTAGATGAGAATAGTAGATAATTAATGCAAATATCCCCCCACAATTACAATTTTTTACATCCTTTTGTAACTTCCATTCATCACAGTATAATAAATTATTTTCATAAACTCTAATAAACTCTTAAAGTAGAAATAAAAAAATGTACCAAATGTGAAAGATGTAATCGTAACATGTTTGGGAAGAGGCTGCAGAAAGTCGAATTTTTTGAGAAAATTAATTAAAAATATTGTTAAATTTTTATCAACATGTAGTAAATTGCTGAATGTGACGAAACAAAAATCCAACTTATTCCGATGCTTTCTAAGTTTCAGACAAATAGCTTTTGACTAACAGATTAGTATTGACAATGTGTTGGTACGTCAATATTTGCTCAAACGACTTATTTACCTTTTATTATCGTAGACAGGAGAAGCTTATTGTGTATTACTTTGCTAACCTCAATATTAAATTTGAATTTTTTTGGATACCGCAATGTTACACGTTGATTTTTGATGTCAAGTTTCTTTTTGCTTGTCTGCTTAAACTGGAATTCTAATGGCTATTTTCTCATTGATTATAATTTGACCCTTTCGTTAAATACAAGCATTAAAATCCAGCGACTGAAGCTGCCCGCTTTCACTTATACTTCTTACTTGTAACTTGACCATCTTCTGTCTTCATTTTACTGAATATTCATTTCATGTCTATGTATAGCTTGAGTTTGAACGTATTTATGTGTAAAGATGTTAGATGTTAATAAAATGTTGTATAACTCAGGTATTTGATGTTACGCTTAATCACATCAGTATGTGTTGATGTATTTCGACTAAATCAAAATCACTATTTATTTCCAGCACCTCCAGGAGAAGAAGACGAAGAAGATGATATCCACAATGGATATCAGACAGAGAATAGAAATGGATCTGCAAGGGGTGAGCGAAATATGCAAGGAGGGTATTCATCTTACAAACGCACCAGGCCATATAACAATACTACAAATACGTATGGTTACGGATATGGGTCACTATACAATGGTCAATCCAAGTCTGCGCAATCTAAGAATGACGATGATCCAACAAAACCGAAAATTGTGTTCAACGAAGGTAAAGAGATATACATTTAAGCTAAAATAGAAGTATTACTTGAAATATATAATGCAGCTTTGCGAGATAATTTCGTATCAGGATTACTTTATGTCCATTGCATAATTCGAAACTAGTTCCTTGCACGTTATCGTCGGTAAATAATAAAATTGGAGGAAAATGCTCAGAAGAATCATTTTTAGTTCAAATCTTCCCATCGTTCTGCTACCCATAATTCACAATTAAAATACTCACGTGTACAACATCTCTATACAGAGGAATACATGAGAATAACGACGCCTCGGCAGGATGTTCTTTTCAAAAAAGGTTACCTTTCTCGCAAGAAACCTTTGGCTAGTACTGCAAGTACGAGTGCAACCAGCGCCACCACCACTCCATCTACCAATGACAGCCAGTCTGCAGCACATTCCACTGCTGGTAATGTGATCAATATCATTCGCCGTTGTAATGATTTGGAAATTACCATATAAATGTCTGAAGTTTTCTTATATAATTAATCGCAATCCAATGCAAAGTATGTGTGATCATCAACTTACTGCGAAGAAAATCCAATATAGGTGGAAGGTTGTTAACATTGATGATTGTTGGTTCCAGATGGTAGCGAGACGGCAGAGGACCAGCAATTGCTGGATGGTAGCAACGGAGGCAACTTTGCCATTGTACCAGAAGCAGCGGCCCAATTTGCATATGGAGGTTTCTATGACCAAGTCACTGGATATTACTACGAATATCCAGTTATGTTAGTCGGTCCTCCTGTTCCTGGAAATCCCACTCCTAATGTACTTGCTGCGATGTCATGTGGGCCCGTTCCACTTAGACCTGTGGAATGGTTTAACCCTCAGTACATGCCAGAGTCTTTACAAGAACAACATCCTCCTTCACATTCGACGGACTCTCAGGCAATTACCGATTATTTGTTAATTTATTGCTTTATAATTACTGTAATAATTATAATGATTATAATATTAAATCTATTTATTATATATACTTGTTACAGTAATTTGACAAACAAACTAGGAGCTATTTCAATCGATCTCTTCTTTTATGTAATAATCAAACGTATGAACTGGAGTTTACTTGACCACTGAAATGAACGTACAAGAGGATACTTGGAGTAAGGTGATACGAATTTTTTTATAGCGATGCAAATAATAGCCTAACAAGGGCCTGAAACTCGAGGTGAAACGCCAGAATAAAAACATTCGTATGATCTTATTCCAAAAATTCCCCTGCATGTTCAAACATATTTTTTTATGAACATCTTGGAAGAAATTCTGTTCTGGCACAATCGATCTTTATAGATATTATTTGTTGAAATTGAACATCAATGAGGAACTTTGTACTGTGAAACCTTTTAAATGCTGTATCAATACCGTCTATTTACGTTTTAATCGTGCCATTTCTACGTGTAGGCAGGAAGCTGTGGGTCATCTGTATCAATGGACGAAGTTGGGGGTGCTGCAGCGCCTGCAAGCGTAGAACTCGTTAGTACTTGTGAGAACAGAGATGAAGAAGTAGCACAAGAAGTGCAAGATTCAGAAGTCCTCATTGTTGACGAAACAACAACTGAATGTGTACCGCCTGCTCAAGTCATACCACAGATAGTACCACATATGCATATACCGCCACAGCATTACGTATATCCAGGTCATTTTATGTTTGGCCCACCGATGGTCAATATGAATGGTAAGTTTAGATTATCAATTATTTTGGTATTGGCAGATAGAGCGACCATGGAATGAAGTTCCACAGTATCTATCATGTAAACGAAACCCAAGTTTATTGAAAATTCTTTTAGGTTTGATACAGGTTTTAATATTGCATAAGAAGAATGCATATTGAGTGAGAAACTAGTGTTAATAGATTATCACACATACTTTTTAGGTACTAATATGAGAGTACTACACATGTACCTGAAATTATTAATCTTTATCATAACGCAATGATCGATAGTGTTACTTGCGGGCCTTCTGTTTTTCATGTAGAATTAGTTGCATTGAAAGAGTGTATGGGTGTATTAACTATTGTTGCCATTCCAGCCCCATTTGATGAGATAAAAAAAAAAAGTTCCACAAACAGACCTTTGGTTAGTAATGATCCTGTGATTTATCTTCGAATTGAAGTTTGAAGTTAAAAAAAATTAGGGTGGTTAAAAAAAATATATTTTTTTTTTTTTTTGCTCCTACCCCCCTAATTGTTAGTGTTTGATGGAAAAAAGATCTTCCCAAAAGACGATGTTTCTAGCTCAAGTCTAACAGGTCGCTATTATAACTTTTGTAAAATACTTGTAAACTAGTCAACAGTTTTTAAATTCATGCATATGTCCTTGAAGCTGATTCTTCAAGCTCTCCAAACCTCTATAATAAGGGATAGTTTAGTAGGAAGTCATCATTAGAACACACATTACAGATATCTGAAAACTACTGATTTTCATTTTTTCCGTAAAAATTGTGCCTACAAAAATTGTGCAATTTATGTGCCTGCAATTATTCATGTATCTACATAACTTGCTTTGAGCGATTCAACTCAATCATATCAAATCATCAGCCAGGTGATTTTTGTTGACCACGCATTGTAAATAATTTTTATTTTACTATAGAGCAACAAAGTCTCGTTTCATCATCAAACTAAGTTGCAGAACACAGCCCGCAAGTTTTATAAATAATTGATAGAATTGCACGTTACACTGTGAAATTTCTTGTCAATGGTAAATAACTGACCTTGCTACAAGTAGCAATATGGGTTTGTGTACTAAAAACTAACACACATGTTCCAAACATACTCCACTTATAAGATCGTTATTTAACTGTCTTGAAGAGGAGGGGGCTTATGAAGAAAGGTTTACACTCTTTAATTGGTATAAAGGAAATTTATTTCCGAGTTGCAGTTATTTATTAAAAATAACGCACGATTGTAACAGATATGTGATTCAAAATTCTGTTCACCTACCTTGGTCAGAATTTCCGAACGAACTAAAATCCTTTATCAATGGTATTCAGTGATTGCAATGCATGTGTCTCGGGAATAAAAGCTTCAGTGACTATTGAATAAAGTCGTACTTGGACTATATTTGATTTAGTATAATCTGCCATCGTATGTCTTAATTAATGGGTACCTTATTTTTTATTACAATTTGACTGCAAACATTAAAACTTCTGCATACGAAAATTTACATATCCGTTTAGATAAATTCACAGAAACCTGTCCACCCTGTTTGTGTTTCAGCAAACCGTATTTGCACCAAATATCATGGAATATTAAAATCAACCTCATCAAAATATAAAATCATACAATAACACATTTTTCATTAAGAGTCAATATTAAAATATTTGATTACATTCTTAACTGTTAATTATCATTACTTCTCTACTTTAATTGAGCTTACTTGGGAGTTATAGTGCATGATGCTATTAATTTATGAACATAGTAAGTAATGAAGATAAGAGATTTGATATGAAATTCTAGAGAGCTTGTATTTATAAATACTATTTACTCATGGTTAAAGTTGAACTGAACATGAAAGAAACTACAAATGTATATATTTTAGGTTGGTTAATTGTAGATTTGAGAAAGGATACTTGCTCGTGGATATTTAACTTGCAAATGACACTGAAGTCATTCCCCGTTTGAACTGAAGTTACATATATCACGAAATTGAATTATACTATCCATTTAATTGTAAGTCAATAATTGATTTATTCTTTTCTGTATGACTTTGCGAAATGCGTTAGGCACAATAGCTTTAAAGAGTAAACTTGGCAACCATTGCGCATTTCTGTACTTTAAATAGAGTTGATAAATATAGTGTGAAGCACTCAAAGCGAAAGCTGTAAGCTTAGAAATTGAATCTCAGTTCAGTCGCATGTGTTAATCTGTCGATACAGTATCTATGTAGCAAGTTATTCTGTAAATTTTCAGGAACAAAATTCTATTTCTGTAAGTTACCGCTAATTAACATAGATTATTAAACTTCATTTATTGTCCTATCGAATGATGATACTGATGTAATATTGAATCATGTCAACATAATTATTACCACACTCAATCTGATTGCGTAATTTATTAACAGTTATTCGATGTTTCTATCGCCTTAAGTTCATTGTCGTGTAGTATATATTTTATCTTATAAAATTGTGACGAAACTTACTGGAATTCAACTTTAGCTTTGATTTCAGTCGAAATGCTACATCAATTTACATAAAAAATGTAGTATCTCATACCTTACACGTATTAACGCAAGTCAACGGAATTGCAAAGATCAGTTGACATGACTTATTGCAGAACAAATGGTAATATTTTCGATACATAATTACTTCCCTCGTTTTAGGTGTAACGATACAAAACGGTGCCATTGTTCCCAGTGAAGCACTATGGGCCAAGCGAAGGAAGAAGAAGAAAAGGAGAAAGCAAAGACGTCCTCTTGCAGTTGTAAGATTCAGATCTTTTATTCTATCTTATAAGTATTGCAATATCTTTGTATGGTTTAAATGAATTATTAACAAATGGCACAGTCTCCATACCCAATTACCTACAGTAGCTAAGTACAGTTATGCAACACCAAGGCGCTGTATTAATATTGTGGCAAGAATCCCTCACTTTAGCTTCACCAAAAATGCGTATTTGAAAAAGCTCGATTGGAAAAACAGCATTTGACCAAGAAAAAGTCTAGACAAATTCTATAAAATATAAATCCTGCGATAGGTGTTTTCCGATTTGTCATCCGTGTAGATGTATTTTTGTAAACCTGCTTTGATAGCTTGCTGATATATTTTTGCCTGCCAACTTATTTTCCTGTTAATCATAGATTTCAGATTCATACTCACTATTCTGAAATTCTTAGATTATGAAATGGGTTTTTAAATTCAAATTTCTTATTCCTTAGGAAATCTAAAATTTTAGGCGCTGATTTGTGCCACTGTGTTAATTTTAGCTTAGCAAGTATATCTTTTTCTACACTCAGAAAATCAAGGTTTCAGTGCCACTGTTAATTTTAGCATTGGTAGTATATCTTACGGTATGATCGTAACTTGAAATTTGTTTTAAACTGTTCCACACCATTAAAAACGTGAATCAAATCGTAGAATTCCTTCAAATAGAGTATTAAATTATCTTTCTTGCCGAGAATATTTGCTACAAGTAGACACTCAAACTCATCGAGTAAAAGTGTAAAATACTCTGGATATCATGGGCACACAAATGTGAGACTAATAAGAAACGTTGTCAAGTTAGATATGAGCACTATAATGATAACTTAAGGTCGATCGCATAGTTTCTGAAAAGTCATGGAATTTAAGTTTGCACCATGTTTGATTGAAAAATATTTATAATACAGGGTAATACGGAAGATGAGGAAGAGGAGTACAGCTCAGAATGGGAATCTGGTTCTAATTGGTCTCAACCTGCTTGGTCTACAAGTACAGTGACTGCAGCACCAAATGATTTTGTGATCTCCAAGCCGCTCAATCCTGAAGTTCAAGAGTTTCAGTTCAGGACCGCATTACCTGTTGTGTCTGACGCACCTGATGTTAAAACACCTAATTTGGAGAACGCTGAATCGCCTTCCTTGCCACATCCTGCAGAAACAGGAGTGGAAAAATGTGAAGTAACAAAGACAGAGAATGAGGATAGGCGTATTTCAGTTGACAATATAAATCTAACCAATTTAGACGATGGAATTTCAGGACGTCAAACATTAAGTGAAATTACAGTGGAAAATGGAAGGGTAAAAGATACTGAAAACATTCGCGAAACTGTATTAAATATCATTGAGAAAGAAACGAATTCATCAGATTGTAAAGGGACATCACTGACAGAGAAGATTGGAGAAGTAGTTAAGGGAGATCATAAGACAGCATCGGTTGCTTCTGAAGAGGACGTAAAAAATCTGCAATCTTCGTTATCGAATGAGACTACAATTTTAAAAAACCAAAAGCCATTTGGTGAAAATCGTCCTACTGCTGAAAATGGTGTCAAGATTAAGGCATCAAACAGGGTTGAGCATGAAAATAACATCAATAATCTAAGTAACATTGAATCTGAACCTGTAGTATCAAATAGTCCTACAGCAGAAAGCGTTGTTGAATCATTAACGAGTTACACAGATTCGTGCGAAGATACAGAAAGGAATGGAATCAGCAACAATGCTAACTTGTCGATCGAAGAAAATGATAAGAAATCTGATATTTCCCAGCAGAAAACTCTGAACGAAACTACAAGAACAAATGGTCAAAATATAAAGTCAGTTACGTTAGACTCGAATCAATCTAAATCAAGTCTTGTTTCTAATGGTAAAAAAGTTGAAAGTGAACTGACAAACAAAAAAAATGGAAATAAGAATGTGAAGAAGGGTAAAACCAAAGCAATGGATGCAAGAAAGCCCGCTCGCAACAAGCGTGAGTCAAGAAATCCTCAGCGGAATGATTCAGCATCAACTGCAGTATCTAGAGAATTGTTGCAGGACAGAGAGAGATCAGTTTCTCCTGACACCAGGCAAGCCTTGGATTTGGAGAATTCAGCGTCGCAATTGCCTGCTAGAAAGCCAAGTTCAAGGCCAACCAGTCCAGAAATCAATCAAACAACGACTCCAATAAACGCCGAAACTCACAGACTGCCAGAAAGCTATGAATCTTTAGTCACCCGATCGTCCCCTCATTCAGTTACCCCCTCTCCACCTCTCACTGGTGCACCAGTTGCACCACCTAGGAGAAAATATAGTGCCAAAGGGTTGAAATTTGTGAGAGAACCTACACCTGGACCAGATTTAGATACTGACGTTAAATCTGACAATGAAGAGGGTAGCAAGGTTGATGATAATTTGAGATTACAAGATGATAAGGTTGAAAGTATATCTGTTGATCAGGTGGTCCCGATTGCTGAAGTTCCCAGTAATACTATTTCACAGATTGACATCAAAGATGAGAGTGTAGACGTACCTGCCCAAGGATCTTCTACTAAAAATGATCATACAAACGAAAACAATAACAAGAATCCCGTTTCCAGGATAGATAGCCACTCCAAAACACAAAAAGCACATGATATGCATCAGAAAGTTGATTTCCCATTAGACACAGATTTTGAACCAAAGGTTATTTTGAACAGGCCTGGTACTTCTGTGGAAGGGAACGTGATTGGCACGAGTTCCATTGGTGTTGACTCTCTGGGCGATGCTGATGCTGACACACAGGAAGTGAACGCTGCATCTAAACGGTCTGATCATCCTATAACCGATGCTGTTGCCGCGTGGTTGGAAAGAACGAAGTCACCAGAAATATTCAGAGTACCGATGCCTATATCTGATTCTGATGATTCCGACTTATCAGAAACAGAAATATATGATGGCGATCCAAACAAGCAGCCGTCAAAAAACTTGCAAGGCAACCCCATGCCTGCACTATCTGTTAGTAACGGATCGATCGATAACTGTAGAAGAACGCGATCGAACGTTGTTACTAGTGATACTATTACAAAGACTGACACTTTTGATACTTCAAAATCCATCAAAAGGAGAAGAGAAAAAGACATTAAAAATATAGAACATATTTCTCCAACGAGTGAAGCTAAGACAAGCATAGAAGAGACTTCAAGGAGTGTCAGGGTTTGTGACTTTATCATTAAGGGTAGCGCTGCTGGCATGAGGGTTGCCGAAAAATCTCGGGTGGATTTGAACAGACTAAGCACAGAAAAGAAACGATTAAAAGACAATACGAAGACAAGTTATATTGAGAATATTGAAATGAAAATCAAGAATAACACTAGATTTAACGATGACATCACTGAAGACGGAATTGAGGTGTTGGAAAATTTCAAAACTTACGAACGAGGGGAAATCATGGTATTAGATGGGAAACTATTGACTGGTACTGTGCACGAAGCAACCTGTTCGGAAAAAAGGTACGTACTCAGTTCTGACTATTGCATGTATACCCAATGTCATTCATGTCAAAAACTTTAAGTATCGATGACCACCAAAATTTGGAGTTTGAACACTAGCCTGTTGACAATAATTGCACTGAAATTCAGCAAGTCAGGTTCGACCCATATATACAGTTCAAATTTTGCTAGCCATCATAATTGGATGTTGAATAATTTAGTGCCCATAGAGATAGTGGTAGTCTTGCTCTATACTTGACAAAATTCTAAAGTGATGATAGTATATTAAAAAAGCATCAATTATATTATTCCAGTAACCTACAGGATCCGACAATTATTGAAGAAGTGAGAGAGTCAAATAACAATAAACGAGAAACTGCCAAGAATCATGCAAGATCTATAGATTTAAATAAACCGATTAACATAAATCGCAATAGCGAACATGAAATGAGTCCCGAAGAAACGTTAAATTCTCTTGGTAGCATCGAAGAACCGGACGTACTGGAATGTTGGGAGACAGAAATAATGGAACCTGTTGTAACATTAAAAAATAACAGCCAAATGAAACTTCAAATCAATGGTAAAGTCCATGAAGGAGAAGCGACGGAAGATGAAAATTACGATAATTACAGTGACTCTACAAACAGAGAACATGTGAAGAAGTATTATAGACTCGCGAGGGAGTACACACTAAGTATCGAAGATGAACTAAGCGAACGTGCGTTGAAGCAAATGAACAGTAATAACATCAGCTCAAATTCAAATTCGCCCAAGAGAACAACGCCAAATACCCCAGAGCGTATGATCGAATGTTTATGTAGTGAAGAGATACCGATTATTGTACCACTTCCTAAATCGACACTAACTAAAGCAAACAAGGTTGTGAAAGATGGAATGCAAAATGAAACTGTCGACGAAGCATTTGAAGTATATGAGAGCTGTTATACAGGAAAGACAAGATTGGCTGGTCTATCTCAGCTAAATGTTGAGGGATCGAAGATTCCCCTTCAGAATCAAGAGGGACCCATACCATGTAAAGCGGTATGTTGCAATATACAGTAAAAACTCATACAGATGGGACTGTCTTTAACTTACGTCTAAGTTTTGGAAAGAGAAATGATAAATGTTTGAAATTTTAAAATGCTTTTTATAACCTTGTTGAACTAAATTCACTGGTATGAGAATAATTGTGGATAGGGAGGGAAAAAAATTGATTTAAAAGTAAGATACGTAAATGGTAAAATAGTTCCACGCAGCTTCCCATTTTTGTAAATAGTTCACGGTCACCAATACTTCATTGATATGAACAATGTTT
The DNA here is from genome assembly GCF_021155785.1 of Neodiprion fabricii. Taxonomy (NCBI): domain Eukaryota; kingdom Metazoa; phylum Arthropoda; class Insecta; order Hymenoptera; family Diprionidae; genus Neodiprion; species Neodiprion fabricii. Next base: position 23,474,264 of record NC_060239.1, read on the forward strand.
AGCCCAAAATGTTATAACGAATTGCCTACATTTCGTAATGATAAAATATATCTATTTAATATTATGTATTAATCATTGAATTACTATTGAATATAGAAACACGTTGTTGACTACACGTTCGCTGTTATACATTTGGCAGGTTAGCTATTATTATAAGACATACCTGTGACGAATAATATTCACATGTGATTGTAAGGCGATATTCTTCGATAGTATGACTAAGGATTATGACAAAGAGTCAGCTCCGTGATTAAATTTTATTATTCTTGAGTTGAATATAAATTTAGGAATAAAATATTGTTCGGAACTGGATACTAAAGTACCAAATTATAAAAATGAAGAAAATTAAGATTAAAAAGAAAAAAGAAATGCCACATAAGGAAACAAAGAACTAGAAAGACCACCTTATACGTCTTTGCTCTGTACATATCAACAAACGATAATTAGCCAAGAAAAAAAAATAAAAATTATCGTTCGATCACCAAACCGTCAAAGCTATAATCGAAGATCAGCATTTGAAAGATTCTTTGAAGACTATTATTTCAGCAAATTATACATATACTTTTATATATACATATATATATTTATATATACATATTTGTGTACATACACGGCAGCGTACTCTTTGACCTATTTCTTGGAGCATAGAAGAAGCTAAATTAGGAACTAGGTCGCATAATTTGTGAAGACCTAACTTTGTTCCGATTAAAGTTTTTGCTGATGTAATTGAATGCTGTTATATAATAAATAATAAGCAGGATTATGAATCGTTACATGTTGGTAAGGTATATTTTTCATGATCTTCACGTCCTTGTTATGTGATTATTAACTGGTATAATAGGAACTTAGCTGTAAAGACTTTCAAAATTAAAATACCCAAATTATTTTTTTTTTTTTTTTCAAACTTTATTAAAAAAGTTGTAATCTTGCTCAAAAGAAATTTTAGCTGTGTAAGCCAGGGATTATTTAGATACTATAACTTATAATGGCGATGTTAATCTTTCACAACTGACGATCTTCTAAAGGAAAAAAGAAAAGTGTAAATCAGTTTCTTGACTTTGATTTATATTTCAACAGGTCCCCCTACGATAAACCTGTTAAATGACGATAATTATAATTGAACCGAAAGTACAGGATTTTTTATAAATGCAGGCACGACGCATATTTAACAAATAACTGTGCGTGTTATAACCCATTTATTTACTATAAATATATACCATGCAACAGGAACATACCATTATAGTACATAAACACGAAATATCGAAAGTAGGATCGAGCAATGGTCAGTGGACAACAATAAGCAACAAATAATTCAATATATCTAGTAATAATGCCTAGTCACGATTCAGTAAAAATGTAAGTAATTCCATTAATGTGTGAGGCATGACCAGGTTCTGGCATATATGTACAATTATGTAGTGAATAATTGTCTGCATCAAAGAAAAATTGAAGTTTAGCTTGGTGAAATTATATAGATTAAAATAAAAAATCAATCAATGAACGTATGATGAGTATTTTCTAAGTGGTGACATATGCACCGTAGCTTGTGTTTTAGTTAGTTCATGCTAGCTGGCCTTTGCAGATTAGATCGAGTAAAATTCAAATGTGTAAAGAAGCATCACAAGTGAAATGATTGGTAATATTCGGATAAATAATGTCAGATCAGGCTTTGCGAAGAGAAGTAAAGAATGAAAAAAGAGAAATACCATACACATGTTCATTTGAAGTCAATATATTCTAGTTATGTCATCTCGTGGTAAGAGAGAGTATGGATTATGCATATATCTTAATTAAAGAAATGTGAAAAAATAGCCTTAGTTGTAAAGTTAGTTTTTGCTGAATCGCGGTAAAAAAGTAATAACTTCCACACAATACTATTTGTAGGAAAAATTATACGAATACCCTAGTTATACAAAGCGCATCATTCGTTGTTCGATCTTCATGTAGAATCCATCAATGCGAAATTAACTGAACAAAACGAGTAAGAAAATAATTTTTAAAAAATACACTGTAACCATACAAAGTGCGTGTTGCATCAAGTGTGTGCCTTATACTGTGGCGGCCATTTTTTCTAACCATTTAAGAGGACATCCTCAAATAAGCGACGACTAACAAACAAAATTCAATACAAATGCATGTTTCATATTTCAAATATGATAAAATAAACCACATATGATAATTGTTTGACACAACAAAAAAAAAAAGAATGTTCTACTTATGACGTAGGATCCGAAGTACTCATCTCATTTCATTCTGTACTAACATGTCACTACATATTAATACAAGCCATCATTAAACTTCTACCTTAGTTAGTTATTATATACATATATATTATATATATATATAAACAAATAAAAAACACGTAAGAATTAACATTATTTTAATTTTGTTGTGTTTTTGCTTAAAAAATATAAATAAAACAGTTTAATTAAAAATTGAATTATCTGACATTCATCCTATCTATATCCATCACAATTTCAGTTAACTTCTACCGCTTTTATACCATAAATATGCCTGAAATTAAGTCATACTAAATGAAGTCATACATTTGAAAAGTTGTTGATATGTTATGAATACTGTTACAAATCTTACAATCTGTTACCAAGTGATATTCTGGATCTGTTTGTTCATTTAGAAGATGGAAACAAACTTATTGTGCAATAATATTTTTAAATATTTGTCAACATGACATAAATAAATTAATTAATATTAGTGATATACGTGATATATATGACAGTTGTTCGATTATTCGGGAAAAAAATCCCTCTGCTATAGATACCAAATCATTCAACGATGTTTCTCGGTTAATAAGAATAATTGTTCTATCTCGCACCACTTGAGCATGCGAATTTGAGATGACATCATTCACGAATTTGGAACACATTACAGACAGTTATGTACAAATAGAATTTTTAACAAATATTGATCGATCAATTAGTTTAGAGAAAAATTATTGTATTATCTGGGGCATCAGGTATGCAAAAATAAACATTGGTTATTTGATTCTTTAATTAACTATTTGAAACGGAATGAGGTTGTAAAAGAAATGGTCAATGCCTCGTGGTTGGATTTCTGCATGTACTGAGTCTGCACGATCTAATCTTTAGTCGAAATCCATCGAGAATATTTTAATACAAGTTAGCAAAGACTACTTATTCTTTCGGATAACTTCCGAAATTAGCATTTCACATATTGTTTACGATACCTACGTAATATAAATAGACGAACGGTCCTAATAGTCGAAGGATTCAAAGAGGTTACTAGACGAAATTATAGTAACGTTTTGGGTTGGCATTTCGGACTGGAACGAGTAAATAATCGCTTGACGATCGAAAATGAATTGAACGGTGGACAAATGAATAGTTTCACAACTGAAAATAATATGAAAATTGATTGAATAATAGATTTTCACCCTTAGATTTACACCGCTGTGCGAGCGCGTGGGAAATAACCGACGAAAATAGTTTTGGTAGCACTGTTTCAGGAGCCAGCCTAGCAACGAGCAGACGGCATATAAATGCGTCACTTCCTCGTATCCCTGACGTTTTCGCTTCTATATTTGAAGAATATTTCGAGTATTTCGTATCGCGCAACAAGTGATTTATAAATATTGAAACAGTTGAACGAAAATGTAAAGCTCCCGTTAAAATATTCGTCGCGAACCGATGCTAATATTCTTAAATATGACAGATATTTAAGATTATAAAGTTTGACACTTGACGGCAGAGTGAGTTCCGGTCGTGCGTGCGATTAGGAGGGCCGTGTGGTGCCGTGGAGTGAAGTGAGAAATTTGCAAGTGGTGTTTGGTTGGTGTGTTGGGTTTCGTGACTGGCTTGTGCTCAGTGCTGGGGGTTTCTGGTTGTCGGGCCCGCTGCCGAAACGTTAAGGGACGCGTGAAGAATAATGTCGGACCAGGAAAGCCTGGACGATCAACGTCCAAGTAAGAGAACGGCGAAAAACCGATACGAAACTCGACATAACGTATTCGCATAACGATATTACACCGTATTCCCCGCATCAAGTTTAGCTCTAGGATATTTGTTGTTTATACATGTATCGGAGGGCTGATGCGCGCCGGATTATCGACGAAACTTGACATTGATATTTAGCGAATATTTCACGCGCAACAAAACCGCGTATGAATATTTAAATGCCTCGTGGCGTTCTGTCAGATGTGATAAAAAATCGCTATTTTTCGATGCTAAAGGATCCAAGATGGCCGAACTTTCGCTGAGAGGCTCTTGTTGAATATTCGCAAATTTATGTTTCTTCGATTTCGGCACAACGTTCGTAGTCGTTGGACAGAAAGTCGAAATCCCTTCTTTATCATTGAGCTTGATTGAAAATCGTGACGAAATTTCGTACGCATTCAGCCGAGATTTATACGTAGAAATTAATTGTGATGTAACTTTTGCCAATCTATCTGGAGCACATTAAACGCAAAGTCCATTTGGTTATAGCTCTCGCGAATTTCACACGTGTCACGGGTGATCCCCTCCCTAAATCCCCTTGTCCTCAAAAAGCAGCTAAAGTATTTAGAACACGCTATGATTTGTCTCACCACACACTACGAGCCCAAAACGTTCTACTTCGTTTTCACATTCTCAGATGTAGTCTTTAATGTTTAGGAAATTCTATTACTAATCATTACGAATTAACACTCAATCTATTTATTATTTCCTTTAATATCCAACTGTAATGAATCCTTGTATTACTTTTCATCGTCAATCAAATATTGCTTATCGCTACCCGTGGGTTAAGAACTAAATATATAAACAAAAGTAATATCCTTTTATACATCAGTGCTGTGGATGTCACGTTTAATTTAGGTTAGCCTTGAGAATTTGATCTCAAATTAGAAAACCATCAAATTGTACGTTACTTTACTGCATCGACTTGTTTTTTTATTCCAATATCTTAAAAATTGATTGAGGTACGGCAACTCCGAAATTGCAACAATATGACATCACAATAGGCCCATAATATCATACAGATTCTGTAATGTAAGGCTGTTTGGAAGAAGAAGCGAAATTGCCATACGAAGTTAACTATTTTCCACTGATACAATAAATACATTACAAGATTTGCTTTATCCGAACAATGGCACAAAATTTCGAATTATATGTATATGCTGTTAGAATGAAGAACCTGGAAAGATACAATCACAGTTTCATGTTGAAAATAATGGTATTTTATTTCAAATTTACACATAAAACGTGTTGGTACAACGTATCGTGTGTTATAAAGGAACGTAAAATATTCAACCAAAATCAGGATTCTCTTATCCAATATTTGGATAATCTAAACTAACCGGCTTCCTAATTAATTTGGGTAAATCAGGGTCTGTCATATTAGTTATTGTCAAAAATTGAGTTCAGGCGATTTGTAAAGCATTGATTTGAGATTAAAATGAGGTTCATTTCCCCAAAATAGGACCAGCCATGTACTTCTGGTAATAAGAACGATAATGAGCTCTAACTGTTAACTATTCCATTTTCATTTCCTCAATTATGACCATTGTACGAACATTTAAATTGAATGACCTCGGTTGTACTGTTTATACCTCCTTTATTTTGTAATTGATCTGTTTCAAAAGCATTTTTCCCCAATAGTATACCCAATTCCTTCGTCACCGATCTGTTTCAAACAACGCGAAGAAAACGTTTTATCCAATTTTGTGAACCATATCAGATATTTATATAATATGTGTGGTTTTGAGTTAATCATGATCTCAAGTAAATAATAATCTGACCCAATAATGAGTCCTCATCTGGGAGTAGGGTATTTTTTTATTGTAAAACAAAATTTTTATTACAAATGTAAAAGTTGGCAATGTTAATAAATTTCGATCAAACATTTAATTAAAGTTCTTCTCATCAGATACGAAGAAACAAATCTTCAGTGTCAAGACATTGTGTAATAATTTTTTCAATACCTCATCACCATATCTGTCAACTTCTTTTTACTCCTGATCACTACTTCAGTTTTGCAGGAGTGATAAAAAGCTGTTCCATATTCAAATCTATTGAATAACGCAATCATTCTTACTCCAAATGGACTTCTAATGTAAAAATTTTGCATTTTTGTAATTATCAATTTTGATTGCCATTTGAATATAGGGATTTTAGGTGCAAGCTACGTTTTCAGACACTTACCTAATATAGAAATTTGATCATTTTACATACTTGGCCAGAAAACTTAATTCAACTTATTTCAAATTTCATAATAACTTTTATGAGCATTATATTTTTCATTGACGTTACACAATAATGTTGAACGTTTGAAATTTGCAATCAACATGTTCTTTACGTATTTTCTTTTCTCGCGACACTTGAGTAATTAAAAAATCGTGAGTGATTGACGTGACTTTTTATTCAAATAGTATTATAATAGCATTTGGCGCTGTTTTCCTTGTAAATTTCGTCTTTTCTTCTTTGTGAATTTTCGTCATGTCATTTGTTGAATTCAATTCTAGATTTGTTCTCTGAAATTCTAGATATCCAAATTTTCCACATTCTTATAAGATTGTCAAACATGTGTGAAATTGTTCTCAATTAAAAAGTTCAAATCTAGTTCCAAAGAAGCTAGAGAAATGTTAACCGTGAGTAGCTTTTTTTTTGTCAGCCTAATATTTCGCGTCAATATCTAAAAAATTTTGATATAATCTATGATTGATTATTTGATCCCGTATTACAAGGAATTTTGGGTTTAACTAAGTTGTACAAACAAATGACTGAGTTTCTTAGCAATAAATATAACAGTGCTCGAAGTAATAAAAAAAATTACTTTTATGCATCGACTAAAAACTAAGAAAACAAAGAAACCAACGGTAACTTTTTTTTACGGAGGTGTGCTCCTTCTCCAGAGTTTTATTATTGATGTATCTTTTCCAGGTATTTGTCGCAATCTCATGTTGTATAAATAAAGCGAAGATATTGAGAGATTTTGTCTACTTTAAAATTATTATACAATGCTTCAATCCATTACATCCATTATTACTTATTATATTACGCACATCAACACACGTACTTTCTTAAATTAATTTGTACCACATTTTGATCGCATATTGATTGTAAAAAATATAATTTACCAAATAAAACCCAAAAGTTGAAATACTGAAATAATACTACCTAAATAATAAAATATATAAATAAAACTATATACCACCAATTTAACTCAGACATATCTTATTATTATTTACTCCAGAAATTCTGCTGTGGTTGAATAGATTCGTTCAGTTATTTATTCAGGCCAAAATGACGACACATCATAAAATTAGTCGATTTAAACACATGAGATTTTCTTTTGAATTACATATCTTAAAATTAATTTTCCCACCGTTTATTGTAAACGCTATCGACTGAAAATGAGTTCAAATCAAAAAGATTTTTACTGCATTTTCAGAAACATTTGCAAAAAAGAAAAGAATTCAAGTTAGTGTAGAATAAAATGAGTATCTCTGTTTCCTCAATTGTTTGAATGGCAAAACAATGACACGATCAAAGCACTTGTTGTAGACTTTTATCAGAGTCAAGAAACTATACGTATATGCTACAACAGGGTACAAGGTTCAAATTTTAAACATTAATTTAACGATTTTTTTTTTTTTCTAATCGCTGCTCTGTAATATTCGTCAGGCTTCAATTGCGCAAAGTCTGCCTGTAAAAAACGTTAACCTCGTCAAACTCATGGAAAAGTTGCAGAATAGTGATTGGTTTTTGATTTTTCGTTACACTAACATTACAAATTTTGAGTTTGTCTGAGACAGAAAAGTGCGAAAGGCTGTCAAGAATAAATCTTTCACTAGATAAATACTTCCATCCGCGATTTGACTTTTATCGCATGATATATCATCGAAATATATGACAATGTATCGCCCACTGTGCGCATGGCAATCTTATCTTCAATACTCATTATAAAACTTTAATAATAGATATCAAGTAATAGGTATTGGTTCACTTTCTCTATTTTACTTATCCGAATAGAACCGAGCAAGAATGTCAATTTTGATAAATGACCAAAAAAGATTATTGTCGTCCAGGGTAACACCAATAAAGCTTTGTGGAAGGCTTTTGTAGAAAATACATCAGATTTTGATCAACTATGAGATATGGATAAGTTTGTCAAATTACGAGGCCGAAGTTAGTTATGTTAACGTATCAAAATGTTGAAACAGAAATGACTATTTTGCACATTTAGAATGACTGACAAAGTTTATATTTTATTAACGATTTACGAAATTTCAGGTAAACCTAAAATTGCAAAACAATGAGTTTTTCTAAATGTGCATCGTTACAGTGATATTCCAAATTTGAGCCTGATATCAAATTCATATAGCGCAACCTTATTTCTGTTCTAATTCGCCAGTAATTTCACATTTTACCCAAAGGCAAAAGCAACAACCAAAATTTGGTCTATCGTGACTTTATTCATTCCATAGACGTTATTGCAATTTTGAAATGATAAATAATGAGAATCTATAGGAAATTTGTGACAATTTTGTCTTGTTATAAGGGCGCAGCAGATTTTTATGACTGAAAAATGTTCTGATGAGTCAGAAATCACGCTCGAAACATTTCGTAGTTTTATTATTTGTGTAGGTTAGGTTTCAATTATTTCACAATTTAAATGGAAATATTCCTACATTACAACAACACAGCAAAACTTTGTCGTTATTTTGCCATCATGGATTATTTAAATGGTAATCAAATTAAGAGACAATTGTCCGTGTGCAATCGGTTTTGTCAGTTTCTTGTAAAAATCTATATTTTTACAATGAATTAAAAATAACTTCTTGACTCAGAGCTGAGTCACACTGAGTTTAGTATTCTAACGGAGCAATAATTATTATTTGTCGCTCTGTATAACTGTATCATCTGGTCTCTTATTAGCTACCTATTCAATTTTGTTTTTCAATTTCATTCATTATTACATATGATTGGACTATTTTCAGTGGCTTATCTTGAGATTTCTATGAATCTCAAAGCTCAAACTTTATATTCCGATACAACTTATTGATGTTTAATTTATGTTGTCACAAATTTTACATTTTGTTTTGAACGTGGCAGAAAGTCTTGAATCAAATTCTAAACTATTGTTATTAGTAAAAATCATTTCTCATATAATATAATTATAAATAACAACTTAAAGTTGTTTGACAATTAATTCTACCGTAATTCATGTTTCCCTTGAATAAGTACTCCTGATCTTTACACAACGAAGAATAACTGTTTATTCCACAACGCTATAGCTCTAATAGTTTTGATCAACTGTTGATAATTCTCATTTTTATTTTAGAATATGGACCAGGCAGTACGGAGACTGGTGGAGCAGATTTTGATTCTGGTAAGTAATGTGTAGATAAGCAGAGGAATATTTTCATAAAGCATTTGGAAGAAGTTCAAAGACTTGTTAAAATAGCACGTCAGTTCTGATGTAACGCTTACTTTTATTTATAGATCTGTATGCATATCGAATTTGTTATACCATTTATCAGCACATTTTTGCACTTTGGAAAATGGACCTTTTACATAAATAATGCTTCAAGGTAGTGTAGAGCTGCAAAAACTAATCCTTTGCATCGCTTAGCCACTAAAGTTTCCAAATTACAGTGAAATTGATTTAAATTTATGTTAAGTTGTGCACTGATTATGAAGAAAATCGTACGTATTTCAATTTCTATTCATTTTCAAGCAAACTGGAATCCAGTTTTTCCAACACAGGATGAGCAGTTTTTGTTAGACTTGATATTGACAATCACGGAGTGATTTAAAGGTGAAAAACGTTTGAATGATGTATTTGTAGCTTTTTGACTTTTGAGATCGAAACAATATTTCCCTGATTATCAAAAACTTTAGAGTTGTCAATAATTAATATTTCTCAATTTAAATTCCCCGCCGTTTTTACACCTTCTAAGTTTAGCAGATATCGATTATCAGGTTCACTTTCATTGGTTGAATTCGGTAGTCAATTTTAAACCTCTCATTTCATGATTTCCTTCATGTAATATTTTTTACTCAGTAAATTGTCCACTATGTTCATCCATACTTCAATTTTGAATACAACAGAGGGAAGAGAACAACGTTAGTAAGTTTGGTTCCTTCTGGTAAAATTGGAGTAGCGATCAAACCCAACAATATTAAATGTACCAGGAAAAATTCGAAGTGAAGTGAAATTGATCGCTTGGATTAAGTTCCACTGAACTGGTTACAAAGCTGAAAAAATAATCGATGAATCATCATCGTCCGAGAAAGTCGTCGGATACACCATCCTGTTTGTATTCGCGTTCGGATTTCCTCGAATTCCGATTGTATCGCGTATCAGCGTCAATTACGTCATTATTCTAGCAGCAGCAGCGGCGGCGTTGTTACACTCGTAACGTCATGAAACCATCGAAACTGCGAGATAATCAACCTGCAGTATGGTTTTGGCATGGAATACGATATCATCGAATATTCGGTGATGATATCAGTCTAACCGATTGTCTATCGAAACAATAAATCTCCCAACAATCATCAGTCTTATAAATTTCAACCAGACGAGTGAGGTTATGACAACGAAAAGCTTAGGAAGACAAAAGTCTAGCCGTTTCCTTAACGTTCGAATTTCGAACGATGGTGGGGATGGGTTGTCAGCTGGCGGTGACGTCACGGCGTATCACGTGGTACTCGTCACGTGGTTCGAGGATTTTAAAGGCGGTGATTGGCCGGTTAACCAGGCGACGCGTACATTCTTTAGGCATGACAGTGGGCACCATGAATGACCGGGACGTCACCGATTTCGCGTTTGACGACACAACGGAGCATTCATCGCAAACGATGTGTCATCAAAGAGAACCGAACCGTATGCCGTATTCCGTATCTCAGCTTTCAGTACCAGAACTGTGCTTGTTGAGGTTAGACTTCGTTCTATCTTTCCGAGGATTATTGTTTCGTTATATATCTTTTTTCTTACACAAGTCTCGATTTGGTTTTAAACCGCCTTTTATGCAATTCTAAATTAATTTCACAAAATTGTATGGTTTTTTTTTTTTTTTTTTTACCATTTGTTATTAAACTTATTGCTGTTATGTTTATTTGATTGTTTTCTTGTTAAATCGAAATTTCAACAAAATATTATTGTTTGAAAATTGTTATGGAGAACTGTGTGTGAATTAAATTTATGTTTTAACGCAATACCGAAACAAATAAAGAAAGTTTTTAAAACGTGAACTATTTCTGAAATAATACTTACCTACATGTATAAAGAAAAAATATTCGTGTTATGAAAGTGGTGATAGTTTGTAAGGAGGAATTTGTGGGTTTCCGGAATAAATTTTGTAAGCGCAAATCTTGCATATAGATATACGTTGAACCACCGGCACGTCTAGCCATGTATGTGTATAAATTTTCGTGTAGGTGTTGAATGGTATATAGTGAAAGTGTAAAGTCGAGTGATTCGGTATAATATTAGAGTTCCAATATTGCAAATAACGACTGTACGATGGGGGAAATATTGATAAATTTAAACCAAAATGTTAATAACCAACAGACATTAGCTAACGGATGGGGCGATACTATGGGAAAAATACAATATTGGCATCCCGAAGGTAATCTTATTATTACTAGATATAATTAAGTTTATCCTAATTTTTCGAAAATTACGATGAAGATATATGTACACATACATTTTATATTACGTTCGTTATTTTAACTTCATTCATTATTTAATTATTAATCCACGCGCGAAGATTATACACGGGTAACATGTGTCATCTGTACGAGGATATATTAACCTACTTTTACGTTCAGACGGCTTTTAGAAATTTACTTTTGATAAGAATAGTCAGCCGCAGGCTTGAGATAAGATTTTTATTTATTTTTTTTATTTTTGATGCCGTAGTATGTACGCTTACGTCACGTGTATCAATTCCATTTTCTTTATACACGTATATATTATTCTTTTGTTTTACAATTTTTTATCTTTTTTTCTTTTCTAAATATGCTTATTTATCGAAGATTTAATAACAGATATTAAAACCTGTGTAATATGATGCTGATACATCTTTATGTAGATGATTTCATATTTTACAATATCGTTAGAGGCTATTCAAGTATTAGCTAACGCATTTTTTGCAAATTTTTGCATCCCACCCCTAGAGATAACGGTTGATAAGGTTTGCTTGTTTTGTCCACTACTGTTATTAAAAAATGAATTCATTACCTGGGAACGGCTGAAATGCCATTTTATAGTCGGATCCTGATCAATTTATTCCTACCTTATTAAATATTAATTATTATTAATTAACTACTATTATTAATTATTAATACACATTAATGTGTTCAGTAAAACGTGAATTCATTATTCATTCAGTATTTAATACATTATATATTGTCTTTTTTCTTGAGTACATGCAATAAAAATTATATTTGCTAAGATATTATTATTGAACAATTGATGCATTATTAACACCTCCTTTTAAAGTAAATTTTTTATTATTCTCGAGCAGGTAGGGTGTTGGCTTTGAGCACGCATTTCGAATTTCCTACGTTAGCTAACACTTGCCTGGAACGCCTATTACTATACTGTAACATTTCATAACGTTTCTCTGAATGACCTACCCCTGTTTTAGCGTTAGTTAATACTTGAGTGACCCCTTAAATTTTGTTTCGAATCAAAGGAAATTTCGAGGAATTTAAAAATAACTCAATGACCTAAATTTTGCGATCGTTATTCGCCAGAGTAAACCCTATTTGTAAACGATAATAACAATAATATTTAATGACGCCATCAATTCTCCGTATAAATCTTTTAACCACGTCCATCCACAGTTATACATACGTGTTAAATTTCCCAGAGAAGACAGAGGAAAAAATTACAGAAAAATAATGCCAGAATTTAGCTGCGTTCGTCACTGAAATGCACAGGCGCAGTGAAGCCGGTGCAAGCAAACTATAGCAGGAATGGTACAGTTCGCTGCCGAAGCGATGTATCCTAAATACGATTCGGCAAATAGCGTCGAACCTCTTATCTGAGAGAAAACTATTTATACGCAAAGAATTAGCAAACATATGGGCATGTAGATAAATTCTTGGCAATATATAACCTTAGTCCGATGTGAAAAATATAAACCGGAAAATCGATTGACCAACTTATGGGGTAAAACCGGGGCGATACGGAACTAGCGTTGAAAATGCAGTTCGCGTTGAGGCAGGTCGTCGGCGCAGAGATCAATGCACTCGGTCTGGAAGCTCTAGACTTCCTCTCATTCGTCGCAGCCTCCCTGGAATTCCGGTCTTTTGCTTTTGCTCTTGCTTTTGCACCTTCGATTCTAAATAAAAATGAAAATTTCGTGTAATTTCCGGTTTCTGTGAAATAATAATCCATGTCAGTTGATCCGTAACAGGATCTCATTATATAATCTGTGTGATGATACGGGTTGATATTATCGAATAGGCGACGAGATAATGAAAAAATTTTACATGTGTTGAGCGTAAGACCGAATAAAAAATTTTCACCATTGTTTTTTAACGGTTACTCCGAAGTAGAATTGTCCTGTTTTCACATCGAAAGATTATTATAAATTATTATGTAATATTCAACGCTCGTCGTGTGATTTTGTTTAAAACAGTCGTGTGTATATCGGTACATAAACATTTTCTAGAGATACTTAATATTGCGGGAAAATATAATCGTATCGCTGAATTTGGTGTTTCGAATTGAATAGCATTGTTTTAAAGTTTTACTTTACTAGAGTATTGTGCTGTATTCACACTTATATTTCGGTTTATGAAAAGCGTGAGTAGATGTAATTGTTGAGTGTCGTTTTGAAAAATGAAATTATACGTTTCATGTCTCGCGGCAGAAATTAAATCCGCGCGTTGATTTAAATATGTACAGTAAATATATTTTTTATTCATGAAGGAATGTCGATGGCATTAGTATTAAATCTACCGTTAATCTGATACTCAAAATTCGTAGCATAGCTATACAATATATATACATAAATGTATTCAAATCTCCGGGTATATCGACGAGTGATGATCATTGTTAATTTGTCGTGATACATATTCGTTCTTCCGATTTTAATATCTCATTGGAATTTTTCTTGTTTTGGCCAATGTCGATTCCCTGTTTTGTGTTATTGATTATTCAATCCTGTCGGCGTCAAGCCAGCGAATCTGAGTTTATACCCTGATAGACGGTTGATAAATTGCAAGTGTAATACGGCAAATGACTGAGTTTTGATTTATTCATATGTAATATTCATTTTTTGCCCAAAAACCGTCGAGAATGTATTAAACATACTTGTATAATCAGTTAGATTAACTAAACAATCTCGTTGATAGGTAATAATTATAGTTCAAGTAAGGATCGAATATAATTTTCAAAATTCATTTCTTACGTCGGACTGAAACGCATCGTTCGCGTAAATCGACTGTAAGATTCATAAAATGTCAAAATTTTGTTGAGATATTAAAAATATGTTGCAAAAAAAAAAAAAAAAACCTTTCCCCCGATGAACAGTCAAGAACAACGTAAATATGCGGGTGTGAAGATGATGTGACGACTCGATACGTGCAGTTTAGAAATGAGAAATTTTTTCGGTGAATTTTCACGGTGCAAATATTATAATGGGGACTATATAGTGCGGGTTTACGTATAAATTGTATGATATCAAGTTGCGAAAAAGTGAGAAAAGAAAGAAGGAGGAAAAAAACGTGTACGTAAACAAGTGAAGGATGTATAACAGATTCAGATACTCTGATTATACGAACATCGCCAGGATGTTCAAAAGCAGAATTTTCCAAGGCAATTTAAGCCCTGTACCGATTCCGGGCGGCCTGCAACCATCGAGTATGTAAAACCGGAATGCAAAATTTAATTAGTACCAAACATGCATACTTGATTTAAATAGGAATTATATTTCATGGAATTTGAATCGAAACTTCAAGTGTCATATTTATCGGTATAACCAAATTGAGAGGTTCCAGGGTTTGTTGGCCAAAAATATATACTTTTTATCAATCTTATTACGAGATGTTTCGCGTACGCTCAGTATTTATGAAATTATTATACTCGTAAGCAACGAAAATCTCTTCAAAAATACAAATATAGAGAGCACTGGAATTGTAAATAAAGGCTTTGATATCTATAGTTCGTTTCAAATAGTTTCGAGATGGGTAAAAATCTTGATGAAATCCACGACCTCTCGTTATATTCAGAAGACTATTTTCTTTCGCATTTATTCGGTATAAAGTACGATTATAAACTTGAAAATTCACTGTTTGACCTTTCAATTTTTAATTTCATTTTTATTTAGATTACTTGTTGACGTCGAAGTTCAGTTTCATCGAATTCTGTGAGATGTGGTGAATTAAGATTAATGTTCGTATTTAAATGTCAAAAGTATGCAGTTCGCCGAATTTGAATAAATCCTAATTGATTTTATTCCGGAATGTAATTCTCTTCAAATAAAAATCTTGATCATTCAAGATAGATATTTTTTCTTTGGCTGATCAGTTTGTCAAAGAACATGATATATAAAATCATAGTAATATTGTTATTTCTTCATTTCTCTAGTCGAGGGTTAGGGTTATTACTGTATAAAATCTATATCAGACTTAATTTGATTCTTGAGAAATCATTCGATATCGTGACTTTTCTAAAGGTTTTATAATTTGGTTTCGTAGACGAAATTCCCGCGTTTTCAAATGTAGCAACATCTCTTTGAACATACAAAAATAAAAATTCTGGAATTTCAAACGAACGGCCAGATGTCGAAATGTCATTTCAAAACAGTTCAGAATTTGGTAGTTTCGTTCGATTTCACCCCACGACGGCTCATTTTATTTTAAAGAGTATTTTCTACAAATTCACTGAATTAAAATTTAATCTTTTTTTTTCAACATTCAATTCAGTATTGCCATTTGTTGATCACAACCTATGACAGTTCAATGTTGTAAAATTGAATATTTATCAATGCCAACGTTACAAAAAAAAAGATTTTAGTGAATTTCTAACAAATAGTCTTCTGAATAAAATGAGTCATCGTAGTCACGAAATGGATTGAATGCGCTAGATTTTTCCCCGTTTTGAATCGATTTGAAACGAAGCTTTGATATCTAAGCTTTAGTTTATAACTACAGTATTCTCTACTTTTGTATTTTAGAAGATACGTAAGATCCTCGTCGCTTATGGAGAAGGTCAAGTATTGCCATAGGTCTCTTATCATTTTGGAAGAGTGTCGGGTTTGCAGGGGTGGGTGGAAAAGGGGTCGTTGACCTGGCGTGCAGCTGTTATTGATCAGTTAAGGGCAGCAGAGGTCTGCCTTAGGTATTACAAAGTACCAGTCCTACCCCAACGAATGTTACACCCCCATCCCGTCCGCATTACCCTAGTCTTGAAAGAGGCTGAAGTTAGACGAGGTTTAAGTTGGTAACGTTATGGGAACGAAACATAGGGGAAAGAAATCACTATTTTCTTAATTTCACAATAATTTTTAAGGAACTCCGATTTCGAAATACGAATGTTTTATTACAGTTTACTGAATTTCAGGCAATTCCAAAACCGCGAAATAACGGTTTTTCCTCAGCTTGAATCGTTACGATAACTTTACTGTTTTCAATATGACGAAATTAGCAACGTTAACATAACGAGCCGTGGCGGAGGGGGGGGGGGGGGGGGGGGGTAACTTTTTCGTAATTTTACAGTGACTGAAATAGTTGTGTTTTCAAAATATGAGTATATTTTTCCGTATTATGATCTACCGCCTCTTCAGACATTCCTAAAGTTGCGAAATAACTATTTTTTATGAAACGTAAAACGTTAAGATAACATTACCAACTTCATTTTCATAACCTTGATTCTTTTGATCCGGCTGTTACTTGATCAAGTGTTGAATTTTCCGGCTTTGTAACAAATATTTCTCCAAATTAGCATGTCATAGATGTTGATGCAAAGAGGATACTTTGGAACTGAGTTTTAAACAAACCTGTTTCTGTCAATTCATTCGCAGTAATCATCAAATTATGTTACAGGAATCGTAAAATATAATACTGCCAGGTTGTGCAGATACGAACTGCACGTTGGATACGCTTCAATATAACACTTGACATCTTCCCATTTGAATTGCACACATTTGTGCGAAGTTTTCAATAGAAATTTTTCTCATTTTCTCTGTACTCAGTACTGACTAAATATTTATATAGCTTGGTAAACATTGTTAGACCAAAGTCTTTTTTCATAATTACAGGCCAACAAGGCCAACAGGGTGAACAAGAACTGGCAACAAAGATGCTACAAATTCAAAGTAAGAGATTCTATCTGGATGTGAAACAAAACAGACGTGGCAGATTCATCAAAGTTGCTGAGGTATTCAATTACTTACATATTTATGTTTGCTTAATTATCGCATTCATAACTTATAATAATCTATCACTAAATACTACTTACTTATACCTATACTTCATCATTTTATATCTTGTATGTACGAATACTAGGGTGGTCCATGTTGAGGACTTGTTCAAGTTTTTGTCATTCGCTCTCAAATCGGATCCATATAATTCAATCAACAATTCCCTAATTTTTTCAGATTTTTATCTCAACTCCTGCTTGTAAGAAGGTGGATTTTCCCATTTAAAATACACGTTCATAGGCTATAGTCTCAGTATATATTTTATTGCAGTAGTACTAATATTCAAAAAATATTTGTAACTGTGAGAATTCATATTATCATACCACGGAATCTGGACAAATTGCACAGCTTTTAAGTGAAAAAAGTCGGATTCAGAGGGTATACAATTCATCTAGATTGCCTGATTTGCTAATGTGAATGTTTTAACAGATAGTAGTACCACTGCCCGCCAAAATCTCGCAGTTACAGATTTTGTTTAAAATTATTACTCGTATAATAAAATATATACAGACTCTATAGCCGAAAGACAGGTACTTTTTATGGGCAAATCCACTCTCTTACAGGCAGGGGTTGGAGGCCAGTTGAGATAAAAATCGGAAAAAAATGTAGGGAATTGTTTCTCAATTATTTGGAGCCCATTTGCGCGTTAATAACAAAAAATTCATCAGAGCACTAAATAATGACCATCCGAATGAACACGTTTCACATGTAATAACACATCAATCGCAAATATAGTTCCTACTATTCCAAGAGAAAATATTTTCTGTGTGACATTCATTGAAAAAAAAGTGTCAACATAGTGTTGCTTTCGTACGATGCGATCATAGATTGAATTAAAAGTCGTTACCGATGGTGGGCTGCTTCAATTTACCTAGTAGCAGTTTGATAGAAATTCGTTGCTACTTATTGAAGGATGTTAATTTCATAACACTTGGCTAGATTTGAAAGTAGCGATGAAGGTGCCCATCCAGCGATATATGCAAATAGCACTGTGTGATCGTTTCTTGCAAATTCATCCAAATGATAATTGTGGTTTATCAACAGATTGGAGCTGATGGACGAAGAAGCCAGATTTTTCTGGCGTTAAGCACAGCTTCTGAATTTCGAGATCACCTTTCCACATTCAGTGACTTCTACGCATCGTTAGGTTTGTTTGGAACTTGAATACTATTGAAAAGTCAGTGAATTTAGAATAAGCTTGTGATATTCTATTAGATTGTCTGCTACTACGTAGTTATTGTATGCATTAGGTCCCCCAAATCCAGACAACGTGCCGGACGATGGGAAACTCAAATCAGAAATGATGGTGAAAGATAATCGACGGTACTATCTTGACCTCAAGGAAAACTCACGTGGCCGTTTCCTGAGGGTGAGTCACCCTGTATGTACCGACCATTAAGTATACAACTTTCTATAATAAATAGTAGGAATCTACTTGCATAGATTTTAATCAAACTTACCACGCAACTTTCTTCACTTGCTTATATTCCTGAATATATTTATTCCTTAATGTATGCTTAACCTTCCATGCATTTATTTATATTTTCTTGAAGAGCCCAACTTACGAAACTTAACAAAATTGGGTGTCATTTCGTAAAATCATATTATGTGATGGAAAGCGCCAATGATTATTAATAACTGTGGAGTAATAAGTTTATGGTGTCATTTTTCCAATGCCGAAAACGTATCATTCGAACCATTTCAATCATTCATAATTCCTTGTGCACGGAAATAAATTTTCTATTGGTAAATCGCCTAAGGCCAATGAAATTTGTCCCTATATTTTCCGTTAATTACAAAAACTTTGTACACGAAATCCCCTGAGATTATAATAAATAAATTTACGCAATCACAACTCAAATCATGAAAATGCTGTTTGGTCAATATAGTACTACATAAAAAATAATGAAAGGTTTAAAAGATGCCGTAAAAGAGTAGATCGTGTTGCAGTTCAATTAAGATATATCCTCCGAACACATGAGAAATGAAAGAGCTACAAATTTCCATTGATAAAGCCCAATTATTAAAAACTTTGAAGAGAACCCATATTTGGGCAATTCTGCTACGTTGAACAGGATGAGCAAATTCAGATTCGAAACATTGTTCTAATGAACAAATCCTAATTAGATAAAAAAAACATTGAATTTACCTTTTGTATAATTTGATTGTACGAAAACAAACAATAATACAATAAACAAAACTTACTGTTTGCTTTTCTTATCCTCTGTAACAAATTTTTCATAACGGCTCATGAACTAACCAAAATTATTGTTTCAAAATATTTTTAGACCTTGTAACTTTCGTATTACGTAATTACAGTAACTTTATCGAAAAAAGTAACTTAACAACACAATTTTCAAACGGTATTGACAAAACTCTATGAGTGTAAGGTTAATTGTAACCCATTTTATTTGAATAATCCTTACAGTGCATAAATTTTTATGTATGTTACATTCATAGCATTACGAATGGATCAACAATTTCGCATGAAAACTATAGATTCTTCTTCAATGATGAAGCTTCAGTTCTGCACCTGATTCTCAAATGAATGGCACCGTTTTATTACTAGAACTTTTAATTTTAAATATAGCGTAATTTTTTATGAACATTGGGTCAAATGTATATCTTTTTGGTCTAATCATATTAGTAGAATTTTTCCAACCGATGGTAGCTCGGTGACTTGGAATTAAAAGAAATTCGTTGAAAAATGTACAAAAAAATATATTACATATTACTTTAATAACCACAAACTAATACAGCTACTGGTGAATGATTCGAAGAAAAAAATGTAATTTTAGCAAAGTATAATATTTTAATGTGTCTTAGGTATCCCAAACGATAACACGGGGTGGACCGAGGTCGCAGATAGCAATACCAGCGCAAGGGATGATTGAATTTCGTGATGCATTGACGGACTTACTAGAAGAATTTGGTACAGACGATGGTGGATTCAAAGGCGATTTACCAGAGGGGCGTTACATGCGTGTTGATAATAAAAATTTCTACTTCGATATCGGTCAAAATAATCGTGGCATATACATGAGAATTTCGGAGGTACGAACGAAATTTTTATTATTTTTTTTGTTATACAATAATCATTTCCGTACATTAATTATTCTTGGGTAATATAGGAATGTTTTTTGTACTTAACTGTACTCTGTTTTGTTGTTTGTTATGTCTCGCTTTGGCATCTATTGTGTTGGTTCGTTGCAAATGTGGAATTCAAAAATACTTTGAATCACACTACCGGATGATAAATGATCGTGTATTAACTTCACAATTATGTCTTCAAAAAAGTACCAGTTCAGGGTTGCCGCTCTATCTGAAAATCTGAGAAACCTGCAATAGTCGGGGATTAGAGTTTTACCTGGACAAATCATAGTAAAATGAGGGAATTTCGTTAAATTCTTGAAAGATTTTTAATTCGAATATCTCAAACCTTTATATTGTTCCGAATATGACTATTGTAGCAATCCACTTGAGTGAAACACAAATTTTTTCAAATTAGTAGAATGCAATTTGTAACAATTACTTTTCCTTATTATTATTTTAATTTTGAGACACTCTAAAAGTATCTGGAAAAGTACTATTTTGACTCTGGAAAACCTGGAAAAGTCAGGGATAAAATTACAATACAGAATTAGTTGCAATTCTATTTTTTTTTTTTTATTATGAAAACTCATACAAACGCAAATTTATGCACGTAAAAAGAAAAACATTTTCTACCGCAATTTGATCTTTAAATTGTGATGTTTAGGTAAAAACGAACTTTAGAACAGCGATTACCGTACCAGAGAAGTCATGGGGACGATTCAGAGATATATTTGCGGACTACTGTGAAAAAATGAAGGAGGGAGGAGGAGGAGGAGGCGGCGGGGGCGGAGGCGGCGGAGCCGGAGGCGGAGGAGGAGGAGCAGGAGGAGCAGGAGGAGGAGGAGGAGGAGGAGTAGGAGTAGTAGGAGTTGGGATCGGTGGTGGTGGTAGTAGTGGAATTGGTGGAAACAATCTGGCAGATGGAAAAACAATGGTAGCGCAAGTACCATCACCGTCTTCATCGCAACAGCCTAACCCTAATTTAGACTCCCCACTACTCAAGTGAAAAAGACTTTAACTTTAACTTTTGAATTGAAAGAATAATTCGTTCTGAAACCGTTGAATACAAACAAAAAAATTTAAACTCGTCACAGTTTATATCATCGATACCAGAACGGTGAAGAGAAAGGATCGATTATGAAATAATATTAATCAATTTTCGGATCCATTCGAACAGAGGTTAATAACGATGAAATTACGAATAGTACCAGCCCAAACGTGTACATAGAAACCGAATATTACGCTACCTATATAACAAATTACCTAAACAGATATGAATAATACGCGGAATTAATAGATGCAGATAGTATTACTATTACTGTTCATTTCCTAATAAGCAGTCCAGTCAATTACCATACATGTTTCGAAAATTATTATAAAAAAAAAATCCAACAATATTCTTTCATTCGTTGTATTTTTTTATTACTTTGAAATGATCAAAATAACACTCCAATTCAAAGAATGTAATAGACACGCTAATGTTTATCAAACCCCAACTCTATTTGAGTGTATCTAATTTTTACAACTATCCGACAAGATTTTAAATGAAACTTATCGCCGGTTAGATGACAGTCAACCACGCAATTTTGTAAACTAAGTGAACCATTTAAATCTCATGGTTGTTTTTATTTCATCCCGTTTATATGTTTGTTATGCTTGACACATTCATTGATTCTTGGCATCATTTGTGCAATGAGTTGAAAACGTACAATGTTTGTTCGTAGTATTTAATTAATGACTAGATTCGACTTGTTGAATTCGCTTACTTGAAAAGAAATATAATGGATTCCTGTTAGGAAATGAACTGTAGCAAAGATTACGTTACAATTGAATTTGATTGTTCAGAATTTATGGATATATAGTTGTTATTAATAATTATTACGAGCGCATACACGAGAAGAAGAACTACAAAAAGAACAACAATAACAACAACAACAACAACATCAACGCAAGTACTGCATACCCTAACGATATATAAAATCGCACCATCTTACGATCTGACGCTTGTTTCAGCATGAGAAACTTATCAAAATTCCGGAATCCTAACAAGCCTAAAGTTTTTTTTTTTATCTGAAACGAGTACCCGATCACACATTAACTATTTATAAACTATAATAAAGTTCAAGTAAAAGTAAATTAAATTAAGCTGGATAATTATAATTACAAATATGAATTAAGTAATTAAAAATTACATAGGAAGGGTTCTGATGCAAGACCATACAACACCACACACCACACTTGTTTATTAAGTAAAATAACATCTCTATGATTAAAATAATGTTATATTATATAGGAAAGTAAAAATTAAACCGATATGAATTTATATAATATATATTATATTTATATATTACGTTCCACCGAATTGTACTAAGAAAGAAAAAAAATTTAAGGAAAAAAATAGGTCATTACATACCGGTACATACATATGTATAATACATATAGATCAGACGAAGAAAAAAGAAACAATTATGTGTGCAATGGTGTGTACAGCGTACCTAAAACATTATCTACGTGACGTCACGTTCAATGCAACCGCATACTAGGTATATTATATGAATGCATATTATTTATATAGAATCTATATTATATTGTAACGAAATGCCAACGCATGCGGACCTAAGTTTCTGTGAATTTAAGGAATAACCAAATCGATTAAAACTATTACAGATACTTAGGCCCTCAGACTTCAGTCTGAAAACGCAAAAAACCTGAATGTACTTGAGTATGAAGGACAAATGGATTGAAAAAAACAGAAAGGGAAACTTGGAGTTATCTTCAAATTGTCAAACTTCCATAAATACTGCATGCTATGCTTATCATTACTTTCTGAGTAAGAAGGAAAAAATATATATGTATATTTTTCTTTTTTTTTTATATCATTGGACACACGCTTTCATTGCGATGATCATTCAATTGGTGCGATAAGAATTGTTATTATGAACAATAATAGGAAGATTTAATTAGATTTATCAAAATTGTGCATCGAATGCACCTTATTTTCGGAGAGATGAATACATATATTCTATTTATTTTCTATTCTTAGCAATAATATATCTATCGTAATTAAGCATTTGTTCTTTTTTCGATTGTTGTTTTTTTTTTTTTCGTATTTTCAAAATTAAATTTCGGCTGGTCTGAATTCGATAGTGTAGGAGTCATGTTCATAAATTCATTAATTACAAGAAATTGAGAGGTACGGAACTAGCTCAACAACTCAAGACTACTGTCCATCTTAAATTTGGCAAATGAGTAGATTTAAAATTTTATTGTATTGAATACATACGGAAATATCTATATATGAATAAATTTCAAACTATGAAACGAGTTATACATGTGTTTAAATACTATTTTTATTCTGCATTTTCAATCGCAGAAAATTACATTGCTTGTTTTTTTCCTGGTAATTTCATTGACATACATGCCACTATTTTGAAGAATAAATTTCATCACATTTGTATGTACAGTAGAAGCTCGATTCAAGTCCACCCTCGGGAGTGAACACTAAATAATCAGGTTGCATTTTTTCGTAGTTGTCAAAAAAGATAATTTCAAGTGTTACGAGTAATTGAATTTCACTGATTTCATAATATGGAGAAATGCGTTAGCATGGGTATGGGCATGGGCATATTGTGTAGTTTTAAACTTACTGTATATTCGCCAGTTTCTGTTTAATCGAAAAATGAAATACCATGACCTATTTATTTTTGCTTTCTCTGGTTAATACGTGTTTAAAATTTTCTCATTCAAAGACCCACTTCTGATAATTTGCATTACCCTGTCTATACAGTGTTAAACTCATGCTGCTAGCATCTGTGTGATACCTACAAAGCTCGTCGTTAATACCCTCTAGTTCGATCACATTCTATATATTTCTTGATCATTTTTAATTGCTCTCGACAGACGCATGCTTCTATTTATTGATCTATTGTAGGGAACGTGAGATTATAATAACTTTTCGAAACATAATTATACATAACCTGCTGTTGATTCATGAGCATCAAAAATAGTACTGAAAGGTGAAACTGTTTTCTCCTTACTTCCAACAGCGTTTAAAAAGAATTCCATTCTGCAGAACTCATTCCGGTTCTCACTGGAACGTATTTAGGTACATCATATTATGATTTGAAACGCCATAAGTAAAATTTGTCTTCAGTTTCCAGTTTTTTCTGTAACGGATAAACGAACACGCATACTGAAATCATAAATAACAATAGGGAAAATTAAAAATTTTTTTAAAACCCTGGTGCATTCAAATGATAATGGCATGACATAATTTCACTATCTTGCGTAAATTTTTTTTATGGCTATAAATCAAAGACCCTAAGCGAAACTGTGACAGCACCTTTTAGTAAAAAGAATCATGCCAAGGTAGAAATGTAGATGTAGGGAAAATGGACCTGAATTAAGCTGCTACCATACAATATTGTGTACCTTTGTTCCTTCATTTCTTCATTGATGTAATGTGAAGTATTCATAAATTTAAGATAGGCAGTGCATGGTCTTGTTGTCTGGTATATAAATATATATATAGATATTAGGATGTCTCCAAAAAAAAAAAGAAAAGATTTTTCATACTCCTACCCCTCAAAACTTATGTTTTGATAGAAAAAAAACATCCTCGCACTGGCCAAGTTCTGTAGCTCAATGGGAATCTGCCGCTCATTGGACATTTCTAATTAAAACAGTTAATTAACGTCTATGACGAACTTTTTGGAAGAAAAAACTTCGACTAATAGGATTGTATTTGAAATTGAAAACACAAGTTTAATTTACTAAACAAATTTTCTTATTGCACAGTTCCAAGTAAATTCTAGCAATTGGAACTGTGCAATACGAAAAGTTATTTATTAAATGAAAATTTTATTTTTAACTCGCAATACAATCCTAATAGTCTGTAAGTTTTTTTTTTCCACAAAGTTCGACACGGACGTCAATTAGCTACTATAATTATAACTGTCCAATGAGCGGCAGCTTCTCCTTGAGCTACAGAGCTCGGCCGGTGCAAGGATGTTTTTTTTTTTTTTTTTTTTAACAAAAGTAAAGTTTTAAGGGGTAATAGTATGAAAAATCGAATTTTTTTTTTTGCACCATCCTAATATATATATTTATTACTAACAAAGGTAATATCAATTCGATAACATGAAAATAATGAAATTTAATTGGCTAGTGAAAGTTGCCATGAGAAGTTGGAATCGATAGTTCTAAGCTGGTATGACATTGTGATCTATGACTATATATACAAATTTCTAAGCAGTAACAAACATCTACCTGAATAAGGACAAGATACCTGTTAAAAAAATACAAGAAAAATAAAAAAACAAAAAAATAAAATAATAAAACTAATGCAGGAAGAAAATACAAACATTAAATTCTGAAACACACATGTAAAACAAATTAATATAAAAATAAACAAAATTAACTCCTGCCACGCAGAGAGTCCTTAGACAGCTTTAAGATAATAATTATAAATGATAATAACGATAAACTTTCTATATGTTGAATCGTGTCTAGTGAGAAATACTACTGAAGTAATATTACTATTGCTACATTTATTAAAAATTTATATTATTACGTGATAGTTATAATAATAATATAATTTTCATATAGTGGTCGCCATTAGAAAGTAGTCTGGTTTTTGTTTGAGATTTTTCACATCGGTCAACACACTATAATAATAATAATAAATTATTATTATTATTATTAATATTATTGGATTACATGGCAGTAGCGCCAGTAGGCTTATGCTTAAG
Source organism: Neodiprion fabricii (assembly GCF_021155785.1). NCBI lineage: Eukaryota > Metazoa > Arthropoda > Insecta > Hymenoptera > Diprionidae > Neodiprion > Neodiprion fabricii. The sequence continues at coordinate 23,500,502 of NC_060239.1, forward strand.
TTTAATTATAGTTATCGATTGATTTAATTGCTTCTAAGTTTTCTTAAGTTCCTCCTTGCTTCTTTGACATTGTAACACTTTTGTTTCAAGGTGCACGTAGTTTCATTTTCTTTTATACAAATTATCAATTTTTGACATGACAGTGACGCAATAACTAAACTCTGTTTTTTAAAGGTATAAACGTCATAATTTGAATGCCTGGCTAAATGATTGAATAGAATTCATACAATCTGTCATCACCTCAATTATCTGATAAGTAGTAATTAATGATGATACGAAACTCTCGAAATTGTAGCAAGAGTAGTTGTTAGACAATTATGAAAATAATTGAAACCATCGTAGTCCCATCCAAATGTTTTATGTTAACATAGAGAACTGGTAATGATAATATTAACTTGAAGTAATATGATATTTCGTTCACTTTAGGTCGCCGTAGACTTTTTGTTCTCTGCGATTGTCTGGTAGCGATACCGAAATATATGAAGACATAGTTTACATCGATACATAGACTATTGGTCTAGCATATCTCGTTACAAAATTGTGCATCTTTTCCCAAAGATCATAAATAAAAAAATTGAACAAAAGTAAAAAAAAATGGCAAAAAAGAAAACAGAAAACGATGAAATCGATAGTGTGTTACTGTTTATTGAAAAACGTACCTTTTTTTATTCTCGTTTCATGCAAACAAAGTTATGCATAATATCAACTGTTGTTATTATGATTCATATATTCCATAATGTTTTGATATGCATGAGAATCATCTATCAGAAATTCAATTTTTATTTAATTGAACTCCGCTGTAGTTTACAGTTTACTATTATCACGATTTATAGTCAAAGATGTCTACACGTGTATAAGAAATATCAGACAAATATTCATGAATATTATTATTCATTTGGCAATGGGATAGATTACTTTTGAATCCGTATGACGAATATAATTATTTCTGTTTCTCAATATAAAAAGATCAGGTGAATTGGTATGATAACACAATATAAAATGACTGCGTTAGTTATCATTTTACTGCTTATTTAAACCTACACATATTGGAAATTGCGTTATGAATAAACCGAAAATGATGAGGATGAGATGAGAAAGAGTTTTTCAAACTCATGGCTGATAATCTTTATATTGTATTACAAATACTAAGCTATAAATTTCGAAAATCGTCACCTCCATGTGTGATGGTTCATAAAGTTAAAAAGCGTTCTATATTTTCAACGTTTCTATCATCAAGTTTTTACTTAATCTTGAGAAAGGTGAAAAAAAATTATATGAGTTCTGTTCTCATTAATTTCAAAACTAGCCTCCATTTTATTTCGCTATTTTATGTCTCGATGAAATTTTACTGGATCAAATGTCTGGTTCTTTTGATTGTTAAAATAAAACAGAGACTCTTTTAACATTGCCTTTGAAATTAAATATTTTTATAATATATTAACTTGGAAGATTTAATAATTAGCTACTATAACTTTACGCTGTATATTCTATTGTAAGCTAATTTAATTGATTAATTGATTATGAATAATTATAAAGGAATTCGATTATAAAATATTGAATTCATTTTGAGTAATTAGGTAGGTAGCTTAGTGCTGGCCACTTAAATTAATATTACAATTCACAAATTTATAATTTACCATAGGAATTTAATACTGCAAAAAAAAAAATTGTAAATTAATTCGGATTTTCACTTCTTTTCTTTTAATGTAGCACTGTAATTAATCGTATGATCAAATTTATTGCTTGACAGTTTACCGACAATAGAGTAAGAAGTAGCTATCAGTTAATTCGATGGCTCGAACACTCGCTGACAGCAATGCATCTGCAAGAGAAAACGTTCTCTATCCTCTGTTTTTGGTTAATTTTTATTTCATTCAATATACAACTACTTCAGCTCGCTTCATTCTTAGTCCCATTTAATGTCCATATGCATTGTCCATAAACACACCCATATCATTATCATTATCGTGAAAGATAAGTAACTATCATCTGTTTTATGTTCTGCAGCTGTGAAACGCCGATATTACGATATCATCACCCAAAAACTCGTACTTCTTCATTAGTACGCTGTTACAAGTATTCATCTACTATAAATATTAATAGTTTAAAATAATTTTGTGCCTCTCTTAGATGGTATGAATATGAAATCACCACAACGATTACTCATTGTGACATACTTTTGCCATACTGAACTGTTGTTATGTGATACTTGACTCTTGCAACAAATATAAGAAAACAAGAAAATCAATAATAACAACAATAATAATGAAACCGACTAATACTACAGGGTGTTCAGCCGTCATATCTTCTTATTTCAAGAGTTACATAACATGCAGTGTGCATTGTGAATTTCACTCATGTTTATGTGTGTGTGTGTGCATGGGAGTATGCTTGTACGATATAAGATGACAGTAAACCATATAAGGACTTATTTCGTAAGAAGTTATAACATAATACTAAAACATTGTTGAATCTTGTTTATAAGTGCAGAAAAATTATTTTTTCGAAATAATACAGACTCAACTATCATGGTCCAAAAGCTCGTTGAGACAGAGGGTGAATTAAATGGAACATAAAATTTAAATACATTTCATGCATTTCTTATTTAAAATCTAACTGAAATTATTCCTTATTTTATGCAATTTAACTCTCATTTTGATTGATTTAATGCGTAACCACGTGTAGATTGAATTTCTAATATGAAAAAAAGAAACCAATATATATGATATTTGAATGTATTATGTGTACACGATGCGACCAAAATATATTATAAGTGTAAATTCTTGAATTGAAAATTTTATTACTACAGAAAAGTCCTTAGATGCTATTGCTTTTTTCTTATCAAATCATCAATATGTAACTTTTGAAGTAAAATAAAGATCAATAAATGAACGAACTCGTAACCAGTGCATGCATATTTGATGTTATAATTGTATCTCTAAGATTTTAATTTCCCACACTGTCTAATTAATAATCATTCGTATTTATGTAATGCTTATTTGTTCACCAGGTTGCAGTTGAATTAAAAAACAAAAAGCAAAAGTGAAATGTCACTGTGAGGCCCTAAAGCATTGGAAATTCATTGGCATTTCATACCACTTTTGTCACATCCATTAACCGTGAGTCAACAGCTATACTTGACTTGCTTTCACGATCATCAGTTTATCCCTCAATCTTCCATGAGAATACAACTAGCTTTTCTGATAATGAGATGAAAGTTCACAAAAATGGATCGAATAAAAATTCCTATATACCAAACTTGACGGGGATAGTTGAAGTAAAAAGTACTATTCCTTTCAAGTACGCGAATATTGGTTAGTTTTTGTAAGCACTAGAGCGTAAAAATCGACGTTTAAACACTGATGCTCATGAAAATGACAAAGTAGTCGAGTTGTTGACGGAGGTAGCGCAGAAATTATTAATTCACAACCACATGAACCCTGCTCTTTTTGTTTCCTTCCATATCCATTCAATAGTCTCATCTTATTGATAATTTATAGATTTTCAACTGCCATGCTTTGATGAATTTAAGCCTGGTATAAAAACAAATAAATGATGATGTACAACTTTGATGTCAATGATATATTGTTTCGAGAGACAGAGTCAAATTTAGTTCTCCGTGAAAAATAATTAGTCTCTTCAATGTGATAATGTAATCTTACATTATTCTGCAGATTATTTTTTTGATTAAGAAATTCACAATAATCTGCATGACCAGAAAATTTTCCAACAAATTTATTTCGTCAAGGTAGATTTCTTTACGGAATTCACGGGCAGTAAGTAAGATTGAAATACAATGAATATGATTTATTAATTATTTAGTGTTATAATTATGGCTTTGTTTAACAGAGATAATTGTTACATGAAGAGTTTGAATGTTTCTGCTGACAATGCAGCTCGTTAAAAAAAAAAAGAAACATAAAACAAATTCAGCTTTATGATAGTCAAGCTATTATTTATATTCTTACGAGGCGAAATTAATGATATTCAAGTTAGACTGTAAAGTTTCTTTGCTTTGTGACAAACAAAAGCCGAAATTGGTAGGATCATAAATTTATAAGTAAAGAGACATCATCTTTTACAAACCCCTTTCCTATGTCTGCAACCAATCATCATGATCAATCAGCCACTTGTAGCATTCACTACAGATATGACATTGGCAATATTGCTTGGAGATATTACTGATTAACTTCAAAATCCAGGTACATATTGCAATTCCTCAATTTATCTGAGGACCAATCGAATAACAACTATTAAATGCCGTATTATGGAAAAGGTATATGGCAAAAAGCA